>NC_091986.1:221459537-221700222 GCF_044704955.1 Pristiophorus japonicus | reverse complement strand
CCCACACACACTGACTCTCACTGGGGTACGGGACCCACACACACTGACACTCACTGGGGTACGGGTCCCACACACACTGACTCTCACTGGGGTACAGTCCCACACATACTGACTCTCACTGGGGTACGGGTCCCACACACATTGACTCTCACTGCGGTACAGTCCCACACACACTGACTCTCACTGGGGTACGGGTCCCACACACACTGACTCTCACTGGGGTACAGTCCCACACACACACTGACTCTCACTGGGGTACGGGTCCCACACACACTGACTCGAACTGGGGTATGGGTCCCACACACACTGACTCTCACTGGGGTACGGGTCCCACACACACTGACCCTCACTGGGGTACGGGACCCACACACACTGACTCTCACTGGGGTACGGGTCCCACACACACTGACTCTCACTGGGGAACAGTCCCACACATACTGACTCTCACTGGGGTACGGGTCCCACACACACTGACTCTCACTGGGGTACAGTCTCATACACACTGACTCTCACTGGGGTAGAGTCCCACACACACAGACTCTCAGTGGGGTACAGTCCCACACACACTGACTCTCACTGGGGTACGGGTCCCACACACACTGACTCTCACTGGGCTACGGGTCACACACACACTGACTCTCACTGGGGTACGGGACCCACACACACTGACACTCACTGGCGTATAGTCCCACACTCACTGACTCTCACTGGGGTACAGGTCCCACACACACTGACTCTCACTGGGGTATGGGTCCCACACACACTGACTCTCACTGGGGTACAGGTCCCACATACACTGACTCTCACTAGGGTACGGGTCCCACAAACACTGACTCTCACTGGGGTACAGGTCCCACACACACTGACTCTCACTGGGGAACAGTCCCACAAACACTCTCTCACAGGGGTACGGGTCCCATACACACTGACCCTCACTGGGGTACGGGACCCACACACACTGACTCTCACTGGGGTACGGGTCCCACACACACTGACTCTCACTGGGGTACAGTCCCACACATACTGACTCTCACTGGGGTACGGGTCCCACACGCACTGACCCTCATTGGGGTACGGGTCCCACACACACTGACCCTCATTGGGGTACGGGACCCACACACACTGACTCTCACTGGGGTACGGGTCCCACACACACTGACTCTAACTGAGGTACAGGTCCCACATACACTGACTCTCACTGGGGTACGGGTCCCACACACACTGACTCTCACTGGGGTACGGGTCCCACACACACTGACTCTCACTGGGGTACAGTCCCACACATACTGACTCTCACTGGGGTACGGGTCCCACACACACTGACTCTCACTGGGGTACAGTCCAACACACACAGACTCTCACTGGGGTACAGTCCCACACACACTGACTCTCACTGGGGTACCGGTCCCACACACACTGATTCTCACTGGGGTACAGTCCCACACTCACTGACTCTCACTGAGGCACAGGTCCCACACACACTGACTCTCACTGGGTTACGGGTCCCACACACACTGACTCTCACTGGGGTACAGGTCCCAACCACACTGATTCTCACTGGGGTACGGGTCCCACACACACTGACTCTCACTTGGGTACGGGTCCCACACACACTGACTCTCACTGGGGAACAGTCCCACAAACATTCTCTCACTGGGGTACGGGTCCCACACACACTGACTCTCACTGGGGTAAAGTCCCACACATACTGACTCTCACTGAGGTACGGGTCCCACACACACTGACTCTAACTGGGGTACAGTCCCACACACACACTGACTCTCACTGGGGTACTGGTCCCACACACACTGACTCTCACTGGGGTACAGTCCCACACACACTGACTCTAACTGGGGTACAGGTCCCACACACACTGACTCTTAATGGGGTACAGTCTCACACACACTGACACTCACTGGGGTACGGGTCCCACACACACTGACTCTCACTGGGGTACGGGTCCCACACACACTGACTCTCACTGGGGAACAGTCCCACAAACATTCTCTCACTGGGGTACAGGTCCCACACACACTGACTCTCACTGGGGTACAGTCCCACACATTCTGACTCTCACTGAGGTACGGGTCCCACACACACTGACTCTCACTGGGGTACAGGTCCCACACACACTGACTCTCACTGGGGTACAGGTCCCACACACACTGACTCTCAATGGGATACAGTCTCACACACACTGACTCTCACTGGGTTACGGGTCCCACACACACTGACTCTCACTGGGGTACGGGTCCCACACACACTGACTCTCACTGGGGTACGGGACCCACACACACAGACTCTCACTGGGGTACGGGTCCCACACACACTGACTCTCACTGGGTTACGGGTCCCACACACACTGACTCTCACCGGTGTACGGGTCCCACGCACACTGACTCTCACTGGGGTACAGTCCCACACACACTGACTCTCACTGGGGCACGAGTCCCACACACACTGACTCTCACTGGGATACGGGTCCCACACACACTGACTCTCACTGTGATACGGGTGCCACAAATACTGACTCTCACTGGGTACGGGTCCCACACACACTGACTCTCACTGGGGTGCGGGTCCCACTAACACTGACTCTCACTGGGGTACAGTCCCACACACACTGACTCTCACTGGGGTACAGTCCCACACACACTGACTCTGACTCGGGTACGGGTCGCACACACACTGACTCTCTTTGGGTACGGGTCCCATACACACTGACACTCACTAGAGTACGGGTCCCACAAACACACTGACACTCACTGGGGTACGGGTCCCACACACACTGACTCTCACTGGGGTACAGTCCCACACACACTGACTCTTACTGGGGTACGGGTCCCACACACACACTGACTCTCACTGGGGTACGGGTCCCACACACACTGACTCTCACTGGGGTACGGGACCCACACACACAGACTCTCACTGGGGTACGGGTCCCACACACACTGACTCTCACTGGGTTACGGGTCCCACACACACTGACTCTCACCGGTGTACGGGTCCCACGCACACTGACTCTCACTGGGGTACGAGTCCCACACACACTGACTCTCACTGGGATACGGGTCCCACACACACTGACTCTCACTGGGATACGGGTGCCACAAATACTGACTCTCACTGGGTACGGGTCCCACACACACTGACTCTCACTGGGGTGCGGGTCCCACACACACTGACTCTCACTGGGGTACAGTCCCACACACACTGACTCTCACTGGGGTACAGTCCCACACACACTGACTCTGACTCGGGTACGGGTCGCACACACACTGACTCTCTTTGGGTACGGGTCCCATACACACTGACTCTCACGAGGGTACAGGTCCCACAAACACACTAACACTCACTGGGGTACGGGTCCCACACACACTGACTCTCACTGGGGTACAGTCCCACACACACTGACTTTTACTGGGGTACGGGTCCCACACACGCACTGACTCTCACTGGGGTACGGGTCCCACACACACTGACTCTCACTGGGGTACGGGTCCCACACACACTGACTCTCACTGGGGTACGGGTCCCAACACACTGACTCTCACTGAAGTATGGATACCCCACACACTGACTCTCACTGGGGTACGGGATCCACACACGCTGACACTCACTGGGGTACGGGTCCCACACACACTGACTCTCAATGGGGTACGGGTCCCACACACACTGACTCTCACTGGGGTACGGGTCCCACACACACTGACTCTCACTGGGGTACAGTCCCACACAGACTGACTCTCACTGGGGAACAGTCTCACACACACTGACTCTCACTGGGGTACGGGTCCCACACACACTGACTCTCACTGGGGTACAGTCCCACACACACTGACTCTCACTGGGGCACAGTCCCACACACACTGACTCTCACTGGGGTACTGGTCCCACACACACTGACTCTCACTGGGGTACAGGCCCACACACACTGACTCTCACTGGGGTACAGGTCACACACACACTGACTCTCACTGGGGTACGGGTCCCACACACACTGACTCTCACTGGGGTACAGTCCCACACACACTGACTCTCACTGGGATACAGTCCCACACACACTGACACTCACTGGGGTACGGGTCCCACACACACTGACTCTCACTGGGGTACGGGTCCCACACGCACTGACTCTCACTGGGGTACAGTCCCACACACACTGACTCTCACTGGGGTGCGGGTCCCACACACACTGACTCTCACTGGGGTACAGTCCCACACACACTGACTCTCACTGGGGTACAGTCCCACACACACTGACTCTCACTGGGTACGGGTCCCACACACACTGACTCTCACTGGGGTACGGGTCCCACACACACTGACTCTCACTGGGGTACGGGTCCCACACACACTGACTCTCACTGGGGTACGGGTCCCACACACACTGACGCTCACTGGGGTACGGGTCCCACACACACTGACTCTCACTGGAGTATGGATACCCTACACACTGACTCTCACTGGGGTACGGGATCCACACACACTGACACTCACTGGGGTACGGGTCCCACACACACTGACTCTAACTGGGGTACAGGTCCCACACACACTGACTCTCACTGGGGTACGGGTCCCACACACACTGACCCTCACTTGGGGACGGGACCCACACACACTGACTCTCACTGGGGTACGGGTCCCACACACACTGACTCTCACTGGGGTACAGTCCCACACATACTGAATCTCACTGGGGTATGGGTCCCACACACACTGACTCTCACTGGGGTACAGTCCCACACACACTGACTCTCACTGGGGTATAGTCCCACACACACAGACTCTCACTGGCGTACAGTCCCACACACACTGACTCTCACTGGGGTACGGGTCACACACACACTGACTCTCACTGGGTTACGGGTCCCACACACACTGACTCTCACTGGGGTACAGTCCCACACACACTGACTCTCACTGGGCTACGGGTCCCACACACACTGACTCTCACTGGAGTACGGGACCCACACACACTGACTCTCACTGGGGTACAGTCCCACACACACTGACTCTCACTGTGGTACAGGTCCCACACACACTGACTCTCACTGGGGTACGGGTCCCACACACACTGACTCTCACTGGGGTACAGTCCAGCACACACTGATTCTCACTGAGATACGGGTCCCACACACACTGACTCTCACTGGCGTACAGTGCCACACTCACTGACTCTCACTGGGGTACAGGTCCCACACACACTGACTCTCACTGGGGTATGGGTCCCACACACACTGACTCTCACTGGGGTACAGGTCCCACACACACTGACTCTCACTGGGGTACGGGTCCCACAAACACTGACTCTCACTGGGGTACGGGTCCCACACACACTGACTTTCACTGGGGAAGAGTCCCACAAACACTCTCTCACAGGGGTACGGTTCCCACACACACTGACCCTCACTGGGGTACATCCCACACACACTGACTCTCACTGGGGTACAGTCCCACACACACTGACTCTCACTGGGGTACAGTCCCACACACACTGACTCTCACTGGGGTACGGGTCCCACACACACTGACTCTCACTGGGGAACAGTCCCACACACACTGACTCTCACTGGGGTACAGTCCCACACACACTGACTCTCACTGGGGTACTGGTCCCACACACAATGACTCTCACTGCGGTACGGGTCCCACACACACTGACTCTAACTGGGGTACAGGTCCCACACACACTGACTCTCACTGGGGTACGGGTCCCACACACACTGACCCTCACTTGGGGACGGGACCCACACACACTGACTCTCACTGGGGTACGGGTCCCACACACACTGACTCTCACTGGGGTACAGTCCCACACATACTGAATCTCACTGGGGTATGGGTCCCACACACACTGACTCTCACTGGGGTACAGTCCCACACACACTGACTCTCACTGGGGTATAGTCCCACACACACAGACTCTCACTGGCGTACAGTCCCACACACACTGACTCTCACTGGGGTACGGGTCACACACACACTGACTCTCACTGGGTTACGGGTCCCACACACACTGACTCTCACTGGGGTACAGTCCCACACACACTGACTCTCACTGGGCTACGGGTCCCACACACACTGACTCTCACTGGAGTACGGGACCCACACACACTGACTCTCACTGGGGTACAGTCCCACACACACTGACTCTCACTGTGGTACAGGTCCCACACACACTGACTCTCACTGGGGTACGGGTCCCACACACACTGACTCTCACTGGGGTACAGTCCAGCACACACTGATTCTCACTGAGATACGGGTCCCACACACACTGACTCTCACTGGCGTACAGTGCCACACTCACTGACTCTCACTGGGGTACAGGTCCCACACACACTGACTCTCACTGGGGTATGGGTCCCACACACACTGACTCTCACTGGGGTACAGGTCCCACACACACTGACTCTCACTGGGGTACGGGTCCCACAAACACTGACTCTCACTGGGGTACGGGTCCCACACACACTGACTTTCACTGGGGAAGAGTCCCACAAACACTCTCTCACAGGGGTACGGTTCCCACACACACTGACCCTCACTGGGGTACATCCCACACACACTGACTCTCACTGGGGTACAGTCCCACACACACTGACTCTCACTGGGGTACAGTCCCACACACACTGACTCTCACTGGGGTACGGGTCCCACACACACTGACTCTCACTGGGGAACAGTCCCACACACACTGACTCTCACTGGGGTACAGTCCCACACACACTGACTCTCACTGGGGTACTGGTCCCACACACAATGACTCTCACTGCGGTACGGGTCCCACACACACTGACTCTCACTGGGGTACGGGTCCCACACACACTAACTCTCACTGGGGTACGAGTCCCACACACACTGACTCTCACTGGGGTACGAGCCCCACACACACTGACACTCACTGGGATACGGGTCCCACACACACAGACTCACACTGGGGTACGGGTCCCACAGACACTGACTCTCACTGGGTACGGGTCCCACACACACTGACTCTCACTGGGGTGCGGGTCCCACACACACTGACTCTCACTGGGGTACAGTCCCACACACACTGACTCTCACTGGGGTACAGTCCCACACACACTGACTCTCACTGGGGTACTGTCCCACACACACTGACTCTCACTGGGGTACAGGTCCCACACACACTGACTCTCACTGGAGTACAGTCCCACACACACTGACTCTCACTTGGGATGGGTCCCACACACACTGACTCTCACTGGGGTACAGTCCCACACACACTGACTCTCACTGGGGTACAGTCCCACACACACTGACTCTCACTGGGGTACAGTCCCACACACACTGACTCACACTGAGGTACGGGTCCCACACTCACCGACTCTCACTGGGATACAGTCCCACACACACTGACTCTCACTGGGGTACAGTCCCACACACACTGACTCTCAGTGGGGTACGGGTCCCACACAAACTGACTCTAACTGGGTTACAGTCCCACACACACTGACTCTCACTGGGGTACAGTCCCACACACACTGACTCTCACTGGGTACGGGTCCCACACACACTGACTCTCACTGGGGTGCGGGTCCCACACACACTGACTCTCACTGGGGTACAGTCCCACACACACTGACTCTCACTGGGGTACAGTCCCACACACACTGACTCTCACTGGGTACGGGTCCCACACACACTGACTCTCACTGGGGTACGGGTCCCACACACACTGACTCTCACTGGGGTACGGGTCCCACACACACTGACTCTCACTGGGGTACTGGTCCCACACACACTGACGCTCACTGGGGTACGGGTCCCACACACACTGACTCTCACTGGAGTATGGATACCCCACACACTGACTCTCACTGGGGTACGGGATCCACACACACTGACACTCACTGGGGTACGGGTCCCACACACACTGACTCTCACTATGGGGTACAGTCCCACACACACTGACTCTCACTGCGGTACGGGTCCCACACACACTGACTCTCACTGGGGTACGGGTCCCACACACACTGACTCTCACTGGGGTACAGGTCCCACACACACTTGTCTCACTGGGGTACAGGTCCCACACACACTGACTCTCACTGGGGTACGGGTCCCACACACACTGACTCTCACTGGGGTACAGTCCCACACACACTGACTCTCACTGGGGTACAGTCCCACACACACTGACTCTCACTGGGGTACGGGTCCCACACACACTGACTCTCACTGGGGTACGGGTCCCACACACACTGAGTCTCACTGGGGCACAGTCCCACACACACTGACTCTCACTGGGGTACTGGTCCCACACACACTGACTCTCACTGGGGTACAGTCCCACACACACTGACTCTCACTGTGGTACAGGTCCCACACACACTGACTCTCACTGGGGTACGGGTCCCACACACACTGACTCTCACTGGGGTACAGTCCAGCACACACTGATTCTCACTGAGATACGGGTCCCACACACACTGACTCTCACTGGGGTATGGGTCCCACACACACTGACTCTCACTGGGGTACAGGTCCCACACACACTGACTCTCACTGGGGTACGGGTCCCACAAACACTGACTCTCACTGGGGTATGGGTCCCACACACACTGACTTTCACTGGGGAAGAGTCCCACAAACACTCTCTCACAGGGGTACGGTTCCCACACACACTGACCCTCACTGGGGTACATCCCACACACACTGACTCTCACTGGGGTACAGTCCCACACACACTGACTCTCACTGGGGTACAGTCCCACACACACTGACTCTCACTGGGGTACGGGTCCCACACACACTGACTCTCACTGGGGAACAGTCCCACACACACTGACTCTCACTGGGGTACGAGTCCCACACACACTGACTCTCACTGGGGTACGAGCCCCACACACACTGACACTCACTGGGATACGGGTCCCACACACACAGACTCACACTGGGGTACGGGTCCCACAGACACTGACTCTCACTGGGTACTGGTCCCACACACACTGACTCTCACTGGGGTGCGGGTCCCACACACACTGACTCTCACTGGGGTACAGTCCCACACACACTGACTCTCACTGGGGTACAGTCCCACACACACTGACTCTCACTGGGGTACTGTCCCACACACACTGACTCTCACTGGGGTACAGGTCCCACACACACTGACTCTCACTGGAGTACAGTCCCACACACACTGACTCTCACTTGGGATGGGTCCCACACACACTGACTCTCACTGGGGTACGGGTCCCACACTCACCGACTCTCACTGGGGTACAGGACCCACACACACTGACTCTCAGTGGGGTACGGGTCCCACACAAACTGACTCTAACTGGGTTACAGTCCCACACACACTGACTCTCACTGGGGTACAGGTCCCACACACACGGACTCTCACTGGGGTACGGGTCCCACACACACTGACTCTCACTGGGGTACGGGTCCCACACAAACTGACTCTCACTGGGGTACGGGTCCCACACACACTGACTCTCACTGGGGTACAGTCCCACACACACTGACTCTCACTAGGGTACAGTCCCACACACACTGACTCTCACTGGGGTACGGGTCCCACACACACTGACTCTCACTGGGGTGCGGGTCCCAAACAAACTGACTCTCACTGGGGTACGGGTCCCACACACACTGACTCTCACTGGGGTACGGGTCCCACACACACTGCCTCTCAATGGGGTACGGGTCCCACACACACTGACTCTCACTGGGGTACAGTCCCACACACACTGACTCTCACTGGGGTACGGGTCCCACACACACTGACTTTCACTGGGATACGGGTCCCACACACACTGACTCTCACTGGGGTACAGTTCCACATACACTGACACTCAATGGGGTACGGGTCCCACACACACTGACTCTCACTGAGGTACGGGTCCCACACACACTGACTCTTACTGGGGTACAGTCCCACACACACTGACTCTTACTACGGTACGGGTCCGACACACACAGTGACTCTCACTTGGGTACGGGTCCCACACACACACTGACTCTCACTTGGGTACGGGTCCCACACACACTGACTCTCACTGGGATACGGGTCCCACACACACTGACTCTCACTGGGGTACGGGTCCCATACACACTGACTCTCACTGGGGTACGGGTCCCACACACACTGACTCTCACTGAGGTACAGTCCCACACACACTGACTCTCACTGGGGTACAGTCCCACACACACTGATTCTCACTGGGGTACGGGTCCCACACACACTGACTCTCACTGGGGTACGGGACCCACACACACTGACTCTCACTGGGGTCCGGGTCCGACACACACTGACTCTCACTCGGTTACAGTCCCACACACACTGACTCTCACTGGGGTACAGGTCCCACACACACTGACTCTCACTGGGGTACGGGTCCCACACACACTGACTCTCACTGGGGTACGGATCCCACACAAACTGACTCTCACTGGGGTACGGGTCCCACACACACTGACTCTCACTGGGGTACCGGTCCCACACACACTAACTCTCACTGCGGTACAGTCCCACACACACTGACTCTCACTGGGGTACGGGTCCCACACACACTGACTCTCACTGGGGTGCGGGTCCCACACACACTGACTCTCACTGTGGTACGGGTCCCACAGACACTGACTCTCACTGGGGTACAGTCCCACAAACATTCTGTTACTGGGGTACAGTCCCACACACACTGACTCTCACTGGTGTACGGGTCCCACACACACTGACTCTCACTGGGGTACGGGTCCCACACACACTGACTCTCACTGGGGTACAGTCCCACACACACTGACTCTCACTGGGGTACGGGTCCCAGACACACTGACTCTCACTGGGGTATAGTCCCACACACACTGACTCTCACTGGGGTACGGGTCCCAGACACACTGACTCTCACTGGGGTATAGTCCCACACACACTGACTCTCACTGAGGTACGGGTCCCACACACACCGACTCTCACTGAGGTACGGGACCCACACACACTGACTCTCACTGGGGTACGGGTCCCACACACACTGACTCTCACTGGGGTACGGATCCCACACAAACTGACTCTCACTGGGGTACGGGTCCCACACACACTGACTCTCACTGGGGTACCGGTCCCACACACACTAACTCTCACTGGGTTACAGTCCCACAAACACTGACTCTCACTGGGGTACGGGTCCCACACACACTGACTCTCACTGGGGTGCGGGTCCCACACACACTGACTCTCACTTGGGTACGGGTCCCACACACACTGACTCTCACTGTGGTACAGGTCACACACACACTGACTCTCACTGGGGTACAGTCCCACAAACATTCTGTTACTGGGGTACAGTCGAACACACACTGACTCTCACTGGGGTACGGGTCCCACACACACTGACTCTCACTGGGATACGGGTCCCACACACACTGACTCTCACTGGGGTACAGTCCCACACACACTGACCCTCAATGGGGTACGGGTCCCACACACACTGACTCTCACTGAGGTACGGGTCCCACACACACTGACTCTTACTGGGGTACAGTCCCACACACACTGACTCTTACTACGGTACGGGTCCCACACACACTGACTCTCACTTGGGTACGGGTCCCACACACACACTGACTCTCACTTGGGTACGGGTCCCACACACACTGACTCTCACTGGGATACGGGTCCCACACACACTGAATCTCACTGGGGTACGGGTCCCATACACACTGACTCTCACTGGGGTACAGGTCCCACACACACTGACTCTCACTGAGGTACAGTCCCACACACACTGACTCTCACTGGGGTACAGTCCCACACACACTGATTCTCACTGGGGTACGGGTCCCACACACACTGACTCTCACTGGGGTACGGGACCCACACACACTGACTCTCACTGGGGTCCGGGTCCGACACACACTGACTCTCACTCGGTTACAGTCCCACACACACTGACTCTCACTGGGGTACAGGTCCCACACACACTGACTCTCACTGGGGTACGGGTCCCACACACACTGACTCTCACTGGGGTACGGATCCCACACAAACTGACTCTCACTGGGGTACGGGTCCCACACACACTGACTCTCACTGGGGTACCGGTCCCACACACACTAACTCTCACTGCGGTACAGTCCCACACACACTGACTCTCACTGGGGTACGGGTCCCACACACACTGACTCTCACTGGGGTGCGGGTCCCACACACACTGACTCTCACTGTGGTACGGGTCCCACAGACACTGACTCTCACTGGGGTACAGTCCCACAAACATTCTGTTACTGGGGTACAGTCCCACACACACTGACTCTCACTGGTGTACGGGTCCCACACACACTGACTCTCACTGGGGTACGGGTCCCACACACACTGACTCTCACTGGGGTACAGTCCCACACACACTGACTCTCACTGGGGTACGGGTCCCAGACACACTGACTCTCACTGGGGTATAGTCCCACACACACTGACTCTCACTGGGGTACGGGTCCCAGACACACTGACTCTCACTGGGGTATAGTCCCACACACACTGACTCTCACTGAGGTACGGGTCCCACACACACCGACTCTCACTGAGGTACGGGACCCACACACACTGACTCTCAGTGGGGCACGGGTCCCACACACACTTACTCTAAC
Source organism: Pristiophorus japonicus (assembly GCF_044704955.1). NCBI lineage: Eukaryota > Metazoa > Chordata > Chondrichthyes > Pristiophoridae > Pristiophorus > Pristiophorus japonicus. The sequence goes on along the minus strand of NC_091986.1, from coordinate 221,687,601 downwards.
TGGGTTACAGTCCCACACACACTGACTCTCACTGGGGTACAGGTCCCACACACACTGACTCTCACTGGGGTACAGGTCCCACACACACTGACTCTCACTGGGGTACGGGTTCCACAAACACTGACTCTCACTGGGGTACGGGTCCCACACAAACTGACTCTCACTGGGGTACGGGTTCCACACACACTGGCTCTCACTGGGGTACCGGTCCCACACACACTAACTCTCACTAGGGAACAGTCCCACACACACTGACTCTCACTAGGGTACAGTCCCACACACACTGACTCTCACTGGGGTACGGGTCCCACACACACTGACTCTCACTGGGGTACAGTCCCACACACACTGACTCTCACTGGAGTACAGTCCCACACACACTGACTCTCACTGGGGTACAGGTCCCACACACACTGACTCTCACTGGAGTACAGTCCCACACACACTGACTCTCACTGGGGTACGGGTCCCACACAAACTGACTCTCACTGGGGTACCGGTCCCACACACACTGACTCTCACTGGGGTACAGGTCCCACACACACTGACTCTCACTGGGGTACGGGTCCCACACACACTGACACTCACTGGGGTACGGGTCCCACACACACACTGACTCTCACTGGGGTACGGGTCCCACACACACTGACTCTCACTGGGGTACAGGTCCCACACACACTGACTCTGACTGGGTTACAGTCCCACACACACTGACTCTCACTGGGGTACAGGTCCCACACACACTGACTCTCACTGGAGTACAGTCCCACACACACTGACTCTCACTGGGGTACGGGTCCCACACACACTGACTCCCACTGGGGTACGGGTCCCACACACACTGACTCTCACTGGAGCACAGTCCCACACACACTGACTCTCACTGGGGTACAGGTCCCACACACACTGACTCTCACTGGAGTACAGTCCCACACACACTGACTCTCACTGGGGTACGGGTCCCACACAAACTGACTCTCACTGGGGTACCGGTCCCACACACACTGACTCTCACTGGGGTACAGGTCCCACACACACTGACTCTCACTGGGGTACGGGTCCCACACACACTGACACTCACTGGGGTACGGGTCCCACACACACACTGACTCTCACTGGGGTACGGGTCCCACACACACTGACTCTCACTGGGGTACAGGTCTCACACACACTGACGCTCACTGGGGTACAGTCCCACACACACTGACTCTAACTGGGGTACAGTCCCATACACACTGACTCTCACTCGGGTACAGTCCCACACACACTGACTCTCACTGGGGTACGGGTCCCACACACACTGACTCCCACTGGGTTACGGGTCCCAGACACACTGACTCTCAATGGGGTACAGTCCCACACACACTGACTCTCACTGGGGTACGGGTCCCACACACACTGACTCTCACTGGGGTATGGGTCCCACACACACTGACTCTCACTGGGGTACAGTCCCACAAACATTCTCTTACTGGAGTACAGTCCCACACACACTGACTCTCACTGGGGTACGTGTCCCACACACACTGACTCTCACTGGGGTTCAGTCCCACACACACTGACTCTCACTGGGGTGCAGGTCCCACACACACTGACTCTCACTGGGGTACAGTCCCACACACACTGACTCTCACTGGGGTACGGGTCCCACACACACTGACTCTCACTGGGGTACAGTCCCACACACACTGACTCTCACTGGGGTACAGTCCCACACACACTGACTCTCACTGGGGTACGGGTCCCACACACTCTGACTCTCACTGGGGTACAGTCCCACACACACTGACTCTCACTGGGGTACGGGTCCCACACACACTGACTCTCACTGGGGTACAGTCCCACACACACCGACTCTCACTGGGGTACGGGACCCACACACACTGACTCTCACTGGGGTACAGGTCCCACACACACTGACTCTTACTGGGGTACAGTCCCACACACACTGACTCTCACTGGGTACGGGTCCCACACACACTGACTCTCACTGGGGTACGGGTCCCACACACACTGTCTCTCACTGGGGTACAGTCCCACACACACTGACTCTCACTGGGGTACAGTCCCACACACACTGACTCTCACTGGGGTACTGGTCCCACACACACTGACACTCACTGGGGTACAGTCCCACACACACTGACTCTCACTGGGGTACTGGTCCCACATACACTGATTCTCACTGGGGTACAGTCCCACACACACTGACTCTCACTGCGGTACAGTCCCACACACACTGACTCTCACTGGGGTACTGGTCCCACACACACTGACTCTCACTGGGGTACAGTCCCACACACACTGACTCTCACTGGGATACAGGTCCCACACACACTGACTCTCACTGGAGTACAATCCCACACACACTGACTCTCACTGGGGTACGGGTCCCACAGACACCGACTCTCACTGGGGTACGGGACCCACACACACTGACTCTCAGTGGGGTACGGGACCCACACACACTGACTCTCAGTGGGTTCCGGGTCCCACACACACTGACTCTCACTGGGGTATGGGTCCCACACACACTGAGTCTCACTTGGGTACGGGTCCCACACACACTGAGTCTCACTTGGGTACGGGTCCCACACACACTGACTCTCACTGGGGTACGGGTCCCACACACACTGACTCTCACTGGGGTACGGGTCCCACACAATCTGACTCTCACTGGGGTACAGTCCCACACACACTGACTCTCACTGGGGTACGGGTCCCACACACACTGACTCTCACTGGGGTACGGGTCCCACACACACTGACTCTCACTGGGGTACAGTCCCACAAACATTCTGTTACTTGGGTACAGTCCCACACACACTGACTCTCACTGGGGTACGGGTCCCACACACACTGACTCTCACTGGTGTACGGGTCCCACACACACTGACTCTCACTGGGGTACAGTCCCACACACACTGACTCTCACTGGGGTACGGGTCCCACACACACTGACTCTCACTGGGGTACAGTCCCACACACACTGACTCTCACTGGGTACGGGTCCCACACACACTGACTCTCACTGGGGTACGGGACCCACACACACTGACTCTCACTGGGGTACAGTCCAACACACACTGACTCTCACTGGGGTACAGTCCCACACACACTGACTCTCACTGGGGTACTGTCCCACACACACTGACTCTCACTGGGGTACAGTCACACACACACTGACTCTCACTGGGGTACAAGTCCCACACACACTGACTCTCACTGGAGTACAGTCCCACACACACTGACTCTCACTTGGGATGGGTCCCACACACACTGACTCTCACTGAGGTACGGGTCCCACACTCACCGACTCTCACTGGGGTACGGGACCCACACACACTGACTCTCAGTGGGGTACGGGTCCCACACAAACTGACTCTAACTGGGTTACAGTCCCACACACACTGACTCTCACTGGGGTACAGGTCCCACACACACTGACTCTCACTGGGGTACGGGTCCCACACACACTGACTCTCACTGGGGTACGGGTCCCACACAAACTGACTCTCACTGGGGTACGGGTCCCACACACACTGACTCTCACTGGGGTACCGGTCCCACACACACTGACTGTCACTGGGGTACAGTCCCACACACACTGACTCTCACTAGGGTACAGTCCCACACACACTGACTCTCACTGGGGTACGGGTCCCACACACACTGACTCTCACTGGGGTGCGGTTCCCACACACACTGACTCTCACTGGGATACGGGTCCCACACACACTGACTCTTACTGGGGTACAGTCCCACACACACTGACTCTTACTGGGGTACGGGTCCCACACACACTGACTCTCACTTGAGTACGGGTCCCACACACACACTGACTCTCACTTGGGTATGGGTCCCACACACACTGACTCTCACTGGGATACGGGTCCCACACACACTGACTCTCACTGGGGTACGGGTCCCATACACACTGACTCTCACTGGGGTACGGGTCCCACACACACTGACTCTCACTGAGGTACAGTCCCACACACACTGACTCTCACTGGGGTACAGTCCCACACACACTGATTCTCACTGGGGTACGGGTCCCACACACACTGACTCTCACTGGGGTACGGGACCCACACACACTGACTCTCACTGGGGTCCGGGTCCCACACACACTGACTCTCACTCGGGTACAGTCCCACACACACTGACTCTCACTGGGGTACAGGTCCTACACACACTGACTCTCACTGGGGTACGGGTCCCACACACACTGACTCTCGCTGGGGTACGGGTCCCACACAAACTGACTCTCACTGGGGTACGGGTCCCAGACACACTGACTCTCACTGGGGTACCGGTCCCACACACACTAACTCTCACTGGGGTACAGTGGCACACACACTGACTCTCACTAGGGTACAGTCCCACACACACTGACTCTCACTGGGGTACGGGTCCCACACACACTGACTCTCACTGGGGTGCGGGTCCCACACACACTGACTCTCACTTGGGTACGGGTCCCACGCACACTGACTCTCACTGGGGTACGGGTCCCACACACTCTGACTCTCACTAGGGTACAGTCCCACACACACTGACTTTCACTGGGGTACGGGTCCCACACACACTGACTCTCACTGTGGTACGGGTCCCACACACACTGACTCTCACTGGGGTACAGTCCCACAAACATTCTGTTACTGGGGTACAGTCCCACACACACTGACTCTCACTGGGGTACGGGTCCCACACACACTAACTCTCACTGGGGTACGGGTCCCACACACACTGACTCTCACTGGGGTACAGTCCCACACACACTGACTCTCACTGGGGTACGGGTCCCACACACACTGACTCTCACTGGGGTATAGTCCCACACACACTGACTCTCACTGGGTACGGGTCCCACAAACACTGACTCTCACTGGGGTACGGGTCCCACACACACTGACTCTCACTGGGGTACGGGTTCCACAAACACTGACTCTCACTGTGGTGCGGGTCCCACACGCACTGACTCTCACTGGGGTACAGTCCCACAAACATTCTGTTACTGGGGTACAGTCCCACACACACTGACTCTCACTGGGGTACGGGTCCCACACACACTAACTCTCACTGGGGTACGGGTCCCACACACACTGACTCTCACTGGGGTGCGGGTCCCACACAGACTGACTCTCACTTGGGTACGGGTCCCACACACTCTGACTCTCACTAGGGTACAGTCCCACACACACTGACACTCACTGGGGTACGGGTCCCACACACACTGACTCTCACTGTGGTACGGGTCCCACACACACTGACTCTCACTGGGGTACAGTCCCACAAACATTCTGTTACTGGGGTACAGTCCCACACACACTGACTCTCACTGGGGTACGGGTCCCACACACACTAACTCTCACTGGGGTACGGGTCCCACACACACTGACTCTCACTGGGGTACAGTCCCACACACACTGACTCTCACTGGGGTACGGGTCCCACACACACTGACTCTCACTGGGGTATAGTCCCACACACACTGACTCTCACTGGGTACGGGTCCCACAAACACTGACTCTCACTGGGGTCTGGGTCCCACACACACTGACTCTCACTGGGGTCCGGGTTCCACAAACGCTGACTCTCACTGTGGTGCGGGTCCCACACGCACTGACTCTCACTGGGGTACAGTCCCACAAACATTCTGTTACTGGGGTACAGTCCCACACACACTGACTCTCACTGGGGTACGGGTCCCACACACACTAACTCTCACTGGGGTACGGGTCCCACACACACTGACTCTCACTGGGGTACAGTCGCACACACACTGACTCTCACTGGGGTACAGTCCCACACACACTGACTCTCACTGCGGTACAGTCCCACACACACTGACTCTCACTGGGGTACTGGTCCCACACACACTGACTCTCACTGGGGTACAGTCCCACACACACTGACTCTCACTGGGGTACAGGTCCCACACACACTGACTCTCACTGGAGTACAATCCCACACACACTGACTCTCACTGGGGTACGGGTCCCACAGACACCGACTCTCACTGGGGTACGGGACCCACACACACTGACTCTCAGTGGGGTACGGGACCCACACACACTGACTCTCAGTGGGGTCCGGGTCCCACACACACTGACTCTCACTGGGGTACAGGTCCCACACGCACTAACTCTCACTGGGGTATGGGTCCCACACACACTGAGTCTCACTTGGGTACGGGTCCCACACACACTGAGTCTCACTTGGGTACGGGTCCCACACACACTGACTCTCACTGGGGTACGGGTCCCACACACACTGACTCTCACTGGGGTACGGGTCCCACACAATCTGACTCTCACTGGGGTACAGTCCCACACACACTGACTCTCACTGGGGTACGGGTCCCACACACACTGACTCTCACTGGGGTACGGGTCCCACACACACTGACTCACACTGGGGTACAGTCCCACAAACATTCTGTTACTTGGGTACAGTCCCACACACACTGACTCTCACTGGGGTACGGGTCCCACACACACTGACTCTCACTGGTGTACGGGTCCCACACACACTGACTCTCACTGGGGTACAGTCCCACACACACTGACTCTCACTGGGGTACGGGTCCCACACACACTGACTCTCACTGGGGTACAGTCCCACACACACTGACTCTCACTGGGTATGGGTCCCACACACACTGACTCTCACTGGGGTACGGGACCCACACACACTGACTCTCACTGGGGTACTGTCCCACACACACTGACTCTCACTGGGGTACGGGTCCCACACACACTGATTCTCACTGGGGTACGGGTTCCACACACACTGACTCTCACTGGGGTACGGGTCCCACACACACTGACTCTCACTGGGGTACAAGTCCCACACACACTGACTCTCACTGGAGTACAGTCCCACACACACTGACTCTCACTTGGGATGGGTCCCACACACACTGACTCTCACTGAGGTACGGGTCCCACACTCACCGACTCTCACTGGGGTACGGGACCCACACACACTGACTCTCAGTGGGGTACGGGTCCCACACACACTGACTCTCACTGGGGTACCGGTCCCACACACACTGACTCTCACTGGGGTACAGTCCCACACACACTGACTCTCACTAGGGTACAGTCCCACACACACTGACTCTCACTGGGGTACGGGTCCCACACACACTGACTCTCACTGGGGTGCGGGTCCCACACACACTGACTCTCACTGGGGTACAGGTCCCACACACACTGACTCTCACTGGGGTACGGGTCCCACACACACTGACTCTCAATGGGGTACGGGTCCCACACACACTGACTCTCACTGGGGTACAGTCCCACAAACATTCTCTCACTGGGGTACTGGTCCCACACACACTGACTCTCACTGGGGTACAGTCCCACACACACTGACTCTCACTGGGGTACTGGTCCCACACACACGGACTCTCTCTGGGGTACAGTCCCACACACACTGACTCTCAGTGGGGTACGAGTCCCACACACACTGACTCTCACTGGGGTACGGGTCCCACACACACTGACTCTCACTGGGATACGGGTCCCACACACATTGACTCTTACTGGGGTACAGTCCCACACACACTGACTCTTACTGGGGTACGGATCCCACACACACTGACTCTCACTTGGGTACGGGTCCCACACACACACTGACTCTCACTTGGGTACGGGTCCCACACACACTGACTCTCACTGGGATACGGGTCCCACACACACTGACTCTCACTGGGGTACGGGTCCCATACACACTGACTCTCACTGGGGTACGGGTCCCACACACACTGACTCTCACTGAGGTACAGTCCCACACACACTGACTCTCACTGGGGTACAGTCCCACACACACTGATTCTCACTGGGGTACGGGTCCCACACACACTGACTCTCACTGGGGTACGGGACCCACACACACTGACTCTCACTGGGGTCCGGGTCCCACACACACTGACTCTCACTCGGGTACAGTCCCACACACACTGACTCTCACTGGGGTACAGGTCCCACACACACTGACTCTCACTGGGGTACGGGTCCCACACAAACTGACTCTCACTGGGGTACGGGTCCCACACACACTGACTCTCACTGGGGTACCGGTCCCACACACACTAGCTCTCACTGGGGTACAGTGGCACACACACTGACTCTCACTCGGGTACAGTCCCACACACACTGACTCTCACTGGGGTGCGGGTCCCACACACACTGACTCTCACTTGGGTACGGGTCCCACGCACACTGACTCTCACTTGGGTACGGGTCCCACACACACTGACTCTCACTGGGTACGGGTCCCACAAACACTGACTCTCACTGGGGTACGGGTCCCACACACACTGACTCTCACTGGGGTACGGGTTCCACAAACACTGACTCTCACTGTGGTGCGGGTCCCACACGCACTGACTCTCACTGGGGTACAGTCCCACAAACATTCTGTTACTGGGGTACAGTCCCACACACACTGACTCTCACTGGGGTACGGGTCCCACACACACTAACTCTCACTGGGGTACGGGTCCCACACACACTGACTCTCACTGGGGTGCGGGTCCCACACAGACTGACTCTCACTTGGGTACGGGTCCCACACACTCTGACTCTCACTAGGGTACAGTCCCACACACACTGACACTCACTGGGGTACGGGTCCCACACACACTGACTCTCACTGTGGTACGGGTCCCACACACACTGACTCTCACTGGGGTACAGTCCCACAAACATTCTGTTACTGGGGTACAGTCCCACACACACTGACTCTCACTGGGGTACGGGTCCCACACACACTAACTCTCACTGGGGTACGGGTCCCACACACACTGACTCTCACTGGGGTACAGTCCCACACACACTGACTCTCACTGGGGTACGGGTCCCACACACACTAACTCTCACTGGGGTATAGTCCCACACACACTGACTCTCACTGGGTACGGGTCCCACAAACACTGACTCTCACTGGGGTCTGGGTCCCACACACACTGACTCTCACTGGGGTCCGGGTTCCACAAACGCTGACTCTCACTGTGGTGCGGGTCCCACACGCACTGACTCTCACTGGGGTACAGTCCCACAAACATTCTGTTACTGGGGTACAGTCCCACACACACTGACTCTCACTGGGGTACGGGTCCCACACACACTAACTCTCACTGGGGTACGGGTCCCACACACACTGACTCTCACTGGGGTACAGTCGCACACACACTGACTCTCACTGGGGTACAGTCCCACACACACTGACTCTCACTGCGGTACAGTCCCACACACACTGACTCTCACTGGGGTACTGGTCCCACACACACTGACTCTCACTGGGGTACAGTCCCACACACACTGACTCTCACTGGGGTACAGGTCCCACACACACTGACTCTCACTGGAGTACAATCCCACACACACTGACTCTCACTGGGGTACGGGTCCCACAGACACCGACTCTCACTGGGGTACGGGACCCACACACACTGACTCTCAGTGGGGTACGGGACCCACACACACTGACTCTCAGTGGGGTCCGGGTCCCACACACACTGACTCTCACTGGGGTACAGGTCCCACACGCACTAACTCTCACTGGGGTATGGGTCCCACACACACTGAGTCTCACTTGGGTACGGGTCCCACACACACTGAGTCTCACTTGGGTACGGGTCCCACACACACTGACTCTCACTGGGGTACGGGTCCCACACACACTGACTCTCACTGGGGTACGGGTCCCACACAATCTGACTCTCACTGGGGTACAGTCCCACACACACTGACTCTCACTGGGGTACGGGTCCCACACACACTGACTCTCACTGGGGTACGGGTCCCACACACACTGACTCACACTGGGGTACAGTCCCACAAACATTCTGTTACTTGGGTACAGTCCCACACACACTGACTCTCACTGGGGTACGGGTCCCACACACACTGACTCTCACTGGTGTACGGGTCCCACACACACTGACTCTCACTGGGGTACAGTCCCACACACACTGACTCTCACTGGGGTACGGGTCCCACACACACTGACTCTCACTGGGGTACAGTCCCACACACACTGACTCTCACTGGGTATGGGTCCCACACACACTGACTCTCACTGGGGTACGGGACCCACACACACTGACTCTCACTGGGGTACTGTCCCACACACACTGACTCTCACTGGGGTACGGGTCCCACACACACTGATTCTCACTGGGGTACGGGTTCCACACACACTGACTCTCACTGGGGTACGGGTCCCACACACACTGACTCTCACTGGGGTACAAGTCCCACACACACTGACTCTCACTGGAGTACAGTCCCACACACACTGACTCTCACTTGGGATGGGTCCCACACACACTGACTCTCACTGAGGTACGGGTCCCACACTCACCGACTCTCACTGGGGTACGGGACCCACACACACTGACTCTCAGTGGGGTACGGGTCCCACACAAACTGACTCTAACTGGGTTACAGTCCCACACACACTGACTCTCACTGGGGTACAGGTCCCACACACACTGACTCTCACTGGGGTACGGGTCCCACACACACTGACTCTCACTGGGGTACGGGTCCCACACAAACTGACTCTCACTGGGGTACGGGTCCCACACACACTGACTCTCACTGGGGTACCGGTCCCACACACACTGACTCTCACTGGGGTACAGTCCCACACACACTGACTCTCACTAGGGTACAGTCCCACACACACTGACTCTCACTGGGGTACGGGTCCCACACACACTGACTCTCACTGGGGTGCGGGTCCCACACACACTGACTCTCACTGGGGTACAGGTCCCACACACACTGACTCTCACTGGGGTACGGGTCCCACACACACTGACTCTCAATGGGGTACGGGTCCCACACACACTGACTCTCACTGGGGTACAGTCCCACAAACATTCTCTCACTGGGGTACTGGTCCCACACACACTGACTCTCACTGGGGTACAGTCCCACACACACTGACTCTCACTGGGGTACTGGTCCCACACACACGGACTCTCTCTGGGGTACAGTCCCACACACACTGACTCTCAGTGGGGTACGAGTCCCACACACACTGACTCTCACTGGGGTACGGGTCCCACACACACTGACTCTCACTGGGATACGGGTCCCACACACATTGACTCTTACTGGGGTACAGTCCCACACACACTGACTCTTACTGGGGTACGGATCCCACACACACTGACTCTCACTTGGGTACGGGTCCCACACACACACTGACTCTCACTTGGGTACGGGTCCCACACACACTGACTCTCACTGGGATACGGGTCCCACACACACTGACTCTCACTGGGGTACGGGTCCCATACACACTGACTCTCACTGGGGTACGGGTCCCACACACACTGACTCTCACTGAGGTACAGTCCCACACACACTGACTCTCACTGGGGTACAGTCCCACACACACTGATTCTCACTGGGGTACGGGTCCCACACACACTGACTCTCACTGGGGTACGGGACCCACACACACTGACTCTCACTGGGGTCCGGGTCCCACACACACTGACTCTCACTCGGGTACAGTCCCACACACACTGACTCTCACTGGGGTACAGGTCCCACACACACTGACTCTCACTGGGGTACGGGTCCCACACAAACTGACTCTCACTGGGGTACGGGTCCCACACACACTGACTCTCACTGGGGTACCGGTCCCACACACACTAGCTCTCACTGGGGTACAGTGGCACACACACTGACTCTCACTCGGGTACAGTCCCACACACACTGACTCTCACTGGGGTGCGGGTCCCACACACACTGACTCTCACTTGGGTACGGGTCCCACGCACACTGACTCTCACTTGGGTACGGGTCCCACACACTCTGACTCTCACTAGGGTACAGTCCCACACACACTGACTCTCACTGGGGTACGGGTCCCACACACACTGACTCTCACTGTGGTACGGGTCCCATACACACTGACTCTCACTGGGGTACAGTCCCACAAACATTCTGTTACTGGGGTACAGTCCAACACACACTGACTCTCACTGGGGTACGGGTCCCACACACACTAACTCTCACTGGGGTACGGGTCCCACACACACTGACTCTCACTCGGGGTACAGTCCCACACACACTGACTCTCACTGGGGTACGGGTCCCACACACACTGACTCTCAGTGGGGTCCGGGTCCCACACACACAGACTCTCACTGGGGTACAGGTCCCACACGCACTGACTCTCACTGGGGTATGGGTCCCACACACACTGAGTCTCACTTGGGTACGGGTCCCACACACACTGAGTCTCACTTGGGTACGGGTCCCACACACACTGACTCTCACTGGGGTACGGGTCCCACACACACTGACTCTCACTGGGGTACGGGTCCCACACAATCTGACTCTCACTGGGGTACAGTCCCACACACACTGACTCTCACTGGGGTACGGGTCCCACACACACTGACTCTCACTGGGGTACGGGTCCCACACACACTGACTCTCACTGGGGTACAGTCCCACAAACATTCTTTTGCTTGGGTACAGTCCCACACACACTGACTCTCACTGGGGTACGGGTCCGACACACACTGACTCTCACTGGTGTACGGGTCCCACACACACTGACTCTCACTGGGGTACAGTCCCACACACACTGACTCTCAATGGGGTACGGGTCCCACACACACTGACTCTCACTGGGGTACAGTCCCACACACACTGACTCTCACTGGGTATGGGTCCCACACACACTGACTCTCACTGGGGTACGGGACCCACACACACTGACTCTCACTGGGGTACAGTCCAACACACACTGACTCTCACTGGGGTACAGTTCCACACACACTGACTCTCACTGGGGTACTGTCCCACACACACTGACTCTCACTGGGGTACAGTCACACACACACTGACTCTCACTGGGGTACAAGTCCCACACACACTGACTCTCACTTGGGATGGGTCCCACACACACTGACTCTCACTGAGGTACGGGTCCCACACTCACCGACTCTCACTGGGGTACGGGACCCACACACACTGACTCTCAGTGGGGTACGGGTCCCACACAAACTGACTCTAACTGGGTTACAGTCCCACACACACTGACTCTCACTGGGGTACAGGTCCCACACACACTGACTCTCACTGGGGTACGGGTCCCACACAAACTGACTCTCACTGGGGTACGGGTCCCACACACACTGACTCTCACTGGGGTACCGGTCCCACACACACTGACTCTCACTGGGGTACAGTCCCACACACACTGACTCTCACTAGGGTACAGTCCCACACACACTGACTCTCACTGGGGTACGGGTCCCACACACACTGACTCTCACTGGGGTGCGGGTCCCACACACACTGACTCTCACTGGGGTACGGGTCCCACACACACTGACTCTCACTGGGGTACGGGTCCCACACACACTGACTCTCATTGGGGTACGGGTCCCACACACACTGACTCTCACTGGGGTACAGTCCCACAAACATTCTCTCACTGGGGTACTGGTCCCACACACACTGACTCTCACTGGGGTACAGTCCCACACACACTGACTCTCACTGGGGTACTGGTCCCACACACACGGACTCTCTCTGGGGTACAGTCCCACACACACTGACTCTCAGTGGGGTACGAGTCCCACACACACTGACACTCACTGGGGTACGGGTCCCATACACACTGACTCTCACTCGGGTACGGGTCCCACACACACTGACTCTCACTGAGGTACAGTCCCACACACACTGACTCTCACTGGGGTACAGTCCCACACACACTGATTCTCACTGGGGTACGGGTCCCACACACACTGACTCTCACTGGGGTACGGGACCCACACACACTGACTCTCACTGGGGTCCGGGTCCCACACACACTGACTCTCACTGGTGTACGGGTCCCACACACACTGACTCTCACTGGGGTACAGTCCCACACACACTGACTCTCACTGGGGTACGGGTCCCACACACACTGACTCTCACTGGGGTACAGTCCCACACACACTGACTCTCACTGGGTACGGGTCCCACACACACTGACTCTCACTGGGGTACGGGACCCACACACACTGACTCTCACTGGGGTACAGTCCAACACACACTGACTCTCACTGGGGTACAGTCCCACACACACTGACTCTCACTGGGGTACTGTCCCACACACACTGACTCTCACTGGGGTACAGTCACACACACACTGACTCTCACTGGGGTACAAGTCCCACACACACTGACTCTCACTGGAGTACAGTCCCACACACACTGACTCTCACTTGGGATGGGTCCCACACACACTGACTCTCACTGAGGTACGGGTCCCACACTCACCGACTCTCACTGGGGTACGGGACCCACACACACTGACTCTCAGTGGGGTACGGGTCCCACACAAACTGACTCTAACTGGGTTACAGTCCCACACACACTGACTCTCACTGGGGTACAGGTCCCACACACACTGACTCTCACTGGGGTACGGGTCCCACACACACTGACTCTCACTGGGGTACGGGTCCCACACAAACTGACTCTCACTGGGGTACGGGTCCCACACACACTGACTCTCACTGGGGTACCGGTCCCACACACACTGACTGTCACTGGGGTACAGTCCCACACACACTGACTCTCACTAGGGTACAGTCCCACACACACTGACTCTCACTGGGGTACGGGTCCCACACACACTGACTCTCACTGGGGTGCGGGTCCCACACACACTGACTCTCACTGGGATACGGGTCCCACACACACTGACTCTTACTGGGGTACAGTCCCACACACACTGACTCTTACTGGGGTATGGGTCCCACACACACTGACTCTCACTTGAGTACGGGTCCCACACACACACTGACTCTCACTTGGGTATGGGTCCCACACACACTGACTCTCACTGGGATACGGGTCCCACACACACTGACTCTCACTGGGGTACGGGTCCCATACACACTGACTCTCACTGGGGTACGGGTCCCACACACACTGACTCTCACTGAGGTACAGTCCCACACACACTGACTCTCACTGGGGTACAGTCCCACACACACTGATTCTCACTGGGGTACGGGTCCCACACACACTGACTCTCACTGGGGTACGGGACCCACACACACTGACTCTCACTGGGGTCCGGGTCCCACACACACTGACTCTCACTCGGGTACAGTCCCACACACACTGACTCTCACTGGGGTACGGGTCCTACACACACTGACTCTCACTGGGGTACGGGTCCCACACACACTGACTCTCGCTGGGGTACGGGTCCCACACAAACTGACTCTCACTGGGGTACGGGTCCCAGACACACTGACTCTCACTGGGGTACCGGTCCCACACACACTAACTCTCACTGGGGTACAGTGGCACACACACTGACTCTCACTAGGGTACAGTCCCACACACACTGACTCTCACTGGGGTACGGGTCCCACACACACTGACTCTCACTTGGGTACGGGTCCCACGCACACTGACTCTCACTGGGGTACGGGTCCCACACACTCTGACTCTCACTAGGGTACAGTCCCACACACACTGACTCTCACTGGGGTACGGGTCCCACACACACTGACTCTCACTGTGGTACGGGTCCCACACACACTGACTCTCACTGGGGTACAGTCCCACAAACATTCTGTTACTGGGGTACAGTCCCACACACACTGACTCTCACTGGGGTACGGGTCCCACACACACTAACTCTCACTGGGGTACGGGTCCCACACACACTGACTCTCACTGGGGTACAGTCCCACACACACTGACTCTCACTGGGGTACGGGTCCCACACACACTGACTCTCACTGGGGTATAGTCCCACACACACTGACTCTCACTGGGTACGGGTCCCACAAACACTGACTCTCACTGGGGTACGGGTCCCACACACACTGACTCTCACTGGGGTACGGGTTCCACAAACACTGACTCTCACTGTGGTGCGGGTCCCACACGCACTGACTCTCACTGGGGTACAGTCCCACAAACATTCTGTTACTGGGGTACAGTCCCACACACACTGACTCTCACTGGGGTACGGGTCCCACACACACTAACTCTCACTGGGGTACGGGTCCCACACACACTGACTCTCACTGGGGTGCGGGTCCCACACAGACTGACTCTCACTTGGGTACGGGACCCACACACTCTGACTCTCACTAGGGTACAGTCCCACACACACTGACACTCACTGGGGTACGGGTCCCACACACACTGACTCTCACTGTGGTACGGGTCCCACACACACTGACTCTCACTGGGGTACAGTCCCACAAACATTCTGTTACTGGGGTACAGTCCCACACACACTGACTCTCACTGGGGTACGGGTCCCACACACACTAACTCTCACTGGGGTACGGGTCCCACACACACTGACTCTCACTGGGGTACAGTCCCACACACACTGACACTCACTGGGGTACGGGTCCCACACACACTGACTCTCACTGGGGTATAGTCCCACACACACTGACTCTCACTGGGTACGGGTCCCACAAACACTGACTCTCACTGGGGTCCGGGTCCCACACACACTGACTCTCACTGGGGTCCGGGTTCCACAAACGCTGACTCTCACTGTGGTGCGGGTCCCACACGCACTGACTCTCACTGGGGTACAGTCCCACAAACATTCTGTTACTGGGGTACAGTCCCACACACACTGACTCTCACTGGGGTACGGGTCCCACACACACTAACTCTCACTGGGGTACGGGTCCCACACACACTGACTCTCACTGGGGTACAGTCGCACACACACTGACTCTCACTGGGGTACAGTCCCACACACACTGACTCTCACTGCGGTACAGTCCCACACACACTGACTCTCACTGGGGTACTGGTCCCACACACACTGACTCTCACTGGGGTACAGTCCCACACACACTGACTCTCACTGGGGTACAGGTCCCACACACACTGACTCTCACTGGAGTACAATCCCACACACACTGACTCTCACTGGGGTACGGGTCCCACAGACACCGACTCTCACTGGGGTACGGGACCCACACACACTGACTCTCAGTGGGGTACGGGACCCACACACACTGACTCTCAGTGGGGTCCGGGTCCCACACACACTGACTCTCACTGGGGTACAGGTCCCACACGCACTAACTCTCACTGGGGTATGGGTCCCACACACACTGACTCTCACTGGGGTGCGGGTCCCACACACACTGACTCTCACTTGGGTACGGGTCCCACGCACACTGACTCTCACTGGGGTACGGGTCCCACACACTCTGACTCTCACTAGGGTACAGTCCCACACACACTGACTCTCACTGGGGTACGGGTCCCACACACACTGACTCTCACTGTGGTACGGGTCCCACACACACTGACTCTCACTGGGGTACAGTCCCACAAACATTCTGTTACTGGGGTACAGTCCCACACACACTGACTCTCACTGGGGTACGGGTCCCACACACACTAACTCTCACTGGGGTACGGGTCCCACACACACTGACTCTCACTGGGGTACAGTCCCACACACACTGACTCTCACTGGGGTACGGGTCCCACACACACTGACTCTCACTGGGGTATAGTCCCACACACACTGACTCTCACTGGGTACGGGTCCCACAAACACTGACTCTCACTGGGGTACGGGTCCCACACACACTGACTCTCACTGGGGTACAGTCCCACACACACTGACTCTCACTGGGGTACGGGTCCCACACACACTGACTCTCACTGGGGTATAGTCCCACACACACTGACTCTCACTGGGTACGGGTCCCACAAACACTGACTCTCACTGGGGTCCGGGTCCCACACACACTGACTCTCACTGGGGTCCGGGTTCCACAAACGCTGACTCTCACTGTGGTGCGGGTCCCACACGCACTGACTCTCACTGGGGTACAGTCCCACAAACATTCTGTTACTGGGGTACAGTCCCACACACACTGACTCTCACTGGGGTACGGGTCCCACACACACTAACTCTCACTGGGGTACGGGTCCCACACACACTGACTCTCACTGGGGTACAGTCGCACACACACTGACTCTCACTGGGGTACAGTCCCACACACACTGACTCTCACTGCGGTACAGTCCCACACACACTGACTCTCACTGGGGTACTGGTCCCACACACACTGACTCTCACTGGGGTACAGTCCCACACACACTGACTCTCACTGGGGTACAGGTCCCACACACACTGACTCTCACTGGAGTACAATCCCACACACACTGACTCTCACTGGGGTACGGGTCCCACAGACACCGACTCTCACTGGGGTACGGGACCCACACACACTGACTCTCAGTGGGGTACGGGACCCACACACACTGACTCTCAGTGGGGTCCGGGTCCCACACACACTGACTCTCACTGGGGTACAGGTCCCACACGCACTAACTCTCACTGGGGTATGGGTCCCACACACACTGAGTCTCACTTGGGTACGGGTCCCACACACACTGAGTCTCACTTGGGTACGGGTCCCACACACACTGACTCTCACTGGGGTACGGGTCCCACACACACTGACTCTCACTGGGGTACGGGTCCCACACAATCTGACTCTCACTGGGGTACAGTCCCACACACACTGACTCTCACTGGGGTACGGGTCCCACACACACTGACTCTCACTGGGGTACGGGTCCCACACACACTGACTCTCACTGGGGTACAGTCCCACAAACATTCTGTTACTTGGGTACAGTCCCACACACACTGACTCTCACTGGGGTACGGGTCCCACACACACTGACTCTCACTGGTGTACGGGTCCCACACACACTGACTCTCACTGGGGTACAGTCCCACACACACTGACTCTCACTGGGGTACGGGTCCCACACACACTGACTCTCACTGGGGTACAGTCCCACACACACTGACTCTCACTGGGTATGGGTCCCACACACACTGACTCTCACTGGGGTACGGGACCCACACACACTGACTCTCACTGGGGTACAGTCCAACACACACTGACTCTCACTGGGGTACAGTCCAACACACACTGACTCTCACTGGGGTACAGTCCCACACACACTGACTCTCACTGGGGTACTGTCCCACACACACTGACTCTCACTGGGGTACGGGTCCCACACACACTGATTCTCACTGGGGTACGGGTTCCACACACACTGACTCTCACTGGGGTACGGGTCCCACACACACTGACTCTCACTGGGGTACAAGTCCCACACACACTGACTCTCACTGGAGTACAGTCCCACACACACTGACTCTCACTTGGGATGGGTCCCACACACACTGACTCTCACTGAGGTACGGGTCCCACACTCACCGACTCTCACTGGGGTACGGGACCCACACACACTGACTCTCAGTGGGGTACGGGTCCCACACAAACTGACTCTAACTGGGTTACAGTCCCACACACACTGACTCTCACTGGGGTACAGGTCCCACACACACTGACTCTCACTGGGGTACGGGTCCCACACACACTGACTCTCACTGGGGTACGGGTCCCACACAAACTGACTCTCACTGGGGTACGGGTCCCACACACACTGACTCTCACTGGGGTACCGGTCCCACACACACTGACTCTCACTGGGGTACAGTCCCACACACACTGACTCTCACTAGGGTACAGTCCCACACACACTGACTCTCACTGGGGTACGGGTCCCACACACACTGACTCTCACTGGGGTGCGGGTCCCACACACACTGACTCTCACTGGGGTACAGGTCCCACACACACTGACTCTCACTGGGGTACGGGTCCCACACACACTGACTCTCAATGGGGTACGGGTCCCACACACACTGACTCTCACTGGGGTACAGTCCCACAAACATTCTCTCACTGGGGTACTGGTCCCACACACACTGACTCTCACTGGGGTACAGTCCCACACACACTGACTCTCACTGGGGTACTGGTCCCACACACACGGACTCTCTCTGGGGTACAGTCCCACACACACTGACTCTCAGTGGGGTACGAGTCCCACACACACTGACTCTCACTGGGGTACGGGTCCCACACACACTGACTCTCACTGGGATACGGGTCCCACACACATTGACTCTTACTGGGGTACAGTCCCACACACACTGACTCTTACTGGGGTACGGATCCCACACACACTGACTCTCACTTGGGTACGGGTCCCACACACACACTGACTCTCACTTGGGTACGGGTCCCACACACACTGACTCTCACTGGGATACGGGTCCCACACACACTGACTCTCACTGGGGTACGGGTCCCATACACACTGACTCTCACTGGGGTACGGGTCCCACACACACTGACTCTCACTGAGGTACAGTCCCACACACACTGACTCTCACTGGGGTACAGTCCCACACACACTGATTCTCACTGGGGTACGGGTCCCACACACACTGACTCTCACTGGGGTACGGGACCCACACACACTGACTCTCACTGGGGTCCGGGTCCCACACACACTGACTCTCACTCGGGTACAGTCCCACACACACTGACTCTCACTGGGGTACAGGTCCCACACACACTGACTCTCACTGGGGTACGGGTCCCACACAAACTGACTCTCACTGGGGTACGGGTCCCACACACACTGACTCTCACTGGGGTACCGGTCCCACACACACTAGCTCTCACTGGGGTACAGTGGCACACACACTGACTCTCACTCGGGTACAGTCCCACACACACTGACTCTCACTGGGGTGCGGGTCCCACACACACTGACTCTCACTTGGGTACGGGTCCCACGCACACTGACTCTCACTGGGGTACGGGTCCCACACACTCTGACTCTCACTAGGGTACAGTCCCACACACACTGACTCTCACTGGGGTACGGGTCCCACACACACTGACTCTCACTGTGCTACGGGTCCCATACACACTGACTCTCACTGGGGTACAGTCCCACAAACATTCTGTTACTGGGGTACAGTCCAACACACACTGACTCTCACTGGGGTACGGGTCCCACACACACTAACTCTCACTGGGGTACGGGTCCCACACACACTGACTCTCACTCGGGGTACAGTCCCACACACACTGACTCTCACTGGGGTACGGGTCCCACACACACTGACTCTCAGTGGGGTCCGGGTCCCACACACACAGACTCTCACTGGGGTACAGGTCCCACACGCACTGACTCTCACTGGGGTATGGGTCCCACACACACTGAGTCTCACTTGGGTACGGGTCCCACACACACTGAGTCTCACTTGGGTACGGGTCCCACACACACTGACTCTCACTGGGGTACGGGTCCCACACACACTGACTCTCACTGGGGTACGGGTCCCACACAATCTGACTCTCACTGGGGTACAGTCCCACACACACTGACTCTCACTGGGGTACGGGTCCCACACACACTGACTCTCACTGGGGTACGGGTCCCACACACACTGACTCTCACTGGGGTACAGTCCCACAAACATTCTTTTACTTGGGTACAGTCCCACACACACTGACTCTCACTGGTGTACGGGTCCGACACACACTGACTCTCACTGGTGTACGGGTCCCACACACACTGACTCTCACTGGGGTACAGTCCCACACACACTGACTCTCAATGGGGTACGGGTCCCACACACACTGACTCTCACTGGGGTACAGTCCCACACACACTGACTCTCACTGGGTATGGGTCCCACACACACTGACTCTCACTGGGGTACGGGACCCACACACACTGACTCTCACTGGGGTACAGTCCAACACACACTGACTCTCACTGGGGTACAGTCCAACACACACTGACTCTCACTGGGGTACAGTCCCACACACACTGACTCTCACTGGGGTACTGTCCCACACACACTGACTCTCACTGGGGTACGGGTCCCACACACACTGATTCTCACTGGGGTACGGGTTCCACACACACTGACTCTCACTGGGGTACGGGTCCCACACACACTGACTCTCACTGGGGTACAAGTCCCACACACACTGACTCTCACTGGAGTACAGTCCCACACACACTGACTCTCACTTGGGATGGGTCCCACACACACTGACTCTCACTGAGGTACGGGTCCCACACTCACCGACTCTCACTGGGGTACGGGACCCACACACACTGACTCTCAGTGGGGTACGGGTCCCACACAAACTGACTCTAACTGGGTTACAGTCCCACACACACTGACTCTCACTGGGGTACAGGTCCCACACACACTGACTCTCACTGGGGTACGGGTCCCACACACACTGACTCTCACTGGGGTACGGGTCCCACACAAACTGACTCTCACTGGGGTACGGGTCCCACACACACTGACTCTCACTGGGGTACCGGTCCCACACACACTGACTCTCACTGGGGTACAGTCCCACACACACTGACTCTCACTAGGGTACAGTCCCACACACACTGACTCTCACTGGGGTACGGGTCCCACACACACTGACTCTCACTGGGGTGCGGGTCCCACACACACTGACTCTCACTGGGGTACAGGTCCCACACACACTGACTCTCACTGGGGTACGGGTCCCACACACACTGACTCTCAATGGGGTACGGGTCCCACACACACTGACTCTCACTGGGGTACAGTCCCACAAACATTCTCTCACTGGGGTACTGGTCCCACACACACTGACTCTCACTGGGGTACAGTCCCACACACACTGACTCTCACTGGGGTACTGGTCCCACACACACGGACTCTCTCTGGGGTACAGTCCCACACACACTGACTCTCAGTGGGGTACGAGTCCCACACACACTGACTCTCACTGGGGTACGGGTCCCACACACACTGACTCTCACTGGGATACGGGTCCCACACACATTGACTCTTACTGGGGTACAGTCCCACACACACTGACTCTTACTGGGGTACGGATCCCACACACACTGACTCTCACTTGGGTACGGGTCCCACACACACACTGACTCTCACTTGGGTACGGGTCCCACACACACTGACTCTCACTGGGATACGGGTCCCACACACACTGACTCTCACTGGGGTACGGGTCCCATACACACTGACTCTCACTGGGGTACGGGTCCCACACACACTGACTCTCACTGAGGTACAGTCCCACACACACTGACTCTCACTGGGGTACAGTCCCACACACACTGATTCTCACTGGGGTACGGGTCCCACACACACTGACTCTCACTGGGGTACGGGACCCACATACACTGACTCTCACTGGGGTCCGGGTCCCACACACACTGACTCTCACTCGGGTACAGTCCCACACACACTGACTCTCACTGGGGTACAGGTCCCACACACACTGACTCTCACTGGGGTACGGGTCCCACACAAACTGACTCTCACTGGGGTACGGGTCCCACACACACTGACTCTCACTGGGGTACCGGTCCCACACACACTAGCTCTCACTGGGGTACAGTGGCACACACACTGACTCTCACTCGGGTACAGTCCCACACACACTGACTCTCACTGGGGTGCGGGTCCCACACACACTGACTCTCACTTGGGTACGGGTCCCACGCACACTGACTCTCACTGGGGTACGGGTCCCACACACTCTGACTCTCACTAGGGTACAGTCCCACACACACTGACTCTCACTGGGGTACGGGTCCCACACACACTGACTCTCACTGTGGTACGGGTCCCATACACACTGACTCTCACTGGGGTACAGTCCCACAAACATTCTGTTACTGGGGTACAGTCCAACACACACTGACTCTCACTGGGGTATGGGTCCCACACACACTAACTCTCACTGGGGTACGGGTCCCACACACACTGACTCTCACTCGGGGTACAGTCCCACACACACTGACTCTCACTGGGGTACGGGTCCCACACACACTGACTCTCAGTGGGGTCCGGGTCCCACACACACAGACTCTCACTGGGGTACAGGTCCCACACGCACTGACTCTCACTGGGGTATGGGTCCCACACACACTGAGTCTCACTTGGGTACGGGTCCCACACACACTGAGTCTCACTTGGGTACGGGTCCCACACACACTGACTCTCACTGGGGTACGGGTCCCACACACACTGACTCTCACTGGGGTACGGGTCCCACACAATCTGACTCTCACTGGGGTACAGTCCCACACACACTGACTCTCACTGGGGTACGGGTCCCACACACACTGACTCTCACTGGGGTACGGGTCCCACACACACTGACTCTCACTGGGGTACAGTCCCACAAACATTCTTTTACTTGGGTACAGTCCCACACACACTGACTCTCACTGGGGTACGGGTCCGACACACACTGACTCTCACTGGTGTACGGGTCCCACACACACTGACTCTCACTGGGGTACAGTCCCACACACACTGACTCTCAATGGGGTACGGGTCCCACACACACTGACTCTCACTGGGGTACAGTCCCACACACACTGACTCTCACTGGGTATGGGTCCCACACACACTGACTCTCACTGGGGTACGGGACCCACACACACTGACTCTCACTGGGGTACAGTCCAACACACACTGACTCTCACTGGGGTACAGTCCCACACACACTGACTCTCACTGGGGTACTGTCCCACACACACTGACTCTCACTGGGGTACAGTCACACACACACTGACTCTCACTGGGGTACAAGTCCCACACACACTGACTCTCACTTGGGATGGGTCCCACACACACTGACTCTCACTGAGGTACGGGTCCCACACTCACCGACTCTCACTGGGGTACGGGTCCCACACACACTGACTCTCAGTGGGGTACGGGTCCCACACAAACTGACTCTAACTGGGTTACAGTCCCACACACACTGACTCTCACTGGGGTACAGGTCCCACACACACTGACTCTCACTGGGGTACGGGTCCCACACAAACTGACTCTCACTGGGGTACGGGTCCCACACACACTGACTCTCACTGGGGTACCGGTCCCACACACACTGACTCTCACTGGGGTACAGTCCCACACACACTGACTCTCACTAGGGTACAGTCCCACACACACTGACTCTCACTGGGGTACGGGTCCCACACACACTGACTCTCACTGGGGTGCGGGTCCCACACACACTGACTCTCACTGGGGTACGGGTCCCACACACACTGACTCTCACTGGGGTACGGGTCCCACACACACTGACTCTCATTGGGGTACGGGTCCCACACACACTGACTCTCACTGGGGTACAGTCCCACAAACATTCTCTCACTGGGGTACTGGTCCCACACACACTGACTCTCACTGGGGTACAGTCCCACACACACTGACTCTCACTGGGGTACTGGTCCCACACACACGGACTCTCTCTGGGGTACAGTCCCACACACACTGACTCTCAGTGGGGTACGAGTCCCACACACACTGACACTCACTGGGGTACGGGTCCCATACACACTGACTCTCACTCGGGTACGGGTCCCACACACACTGACTCTCACTGAGGTACAGTCCCACACACACTGACTCTCACTGGGGTACAATCCCACACACACTGATTCTCACTGGGGTACGGGTCCCACACACACTGACTCTCACTGGGGTACGGGACCCACACACACTGACTCTCACTGGGGTCCGGGTCCCACACACACTGACTCTCACTCGGGTACAGTCCCACACACACTGACTCTCACTGGGGTACAGGTCCCACACACACTGACTCTCACTGGGGTACGGGTCCCACACAAATTGACTCTCACTGGGGTACGGGTCCCACACACACTGACTCTCACTGGGGTACCGGTCCCACACACACTAACTCTCACTGGGGTACAGTGGCACACACACTGACTCTCACTCGGGTACAGTCCCACACACACTGACTCTCACTGGGGTGCGCGTCCCACACACACTGACTCTCACTTGGGTACGGGTCCCACGCACACTGACTCTCACTGGGGTACGGGTCCCACACACTCTGACTCTCACTAGGGTACAGTCCCACACACACTGACTCTCACTGGGGTACGGGTCCCACACACACTGACTCTCACTGTGGTACGGGTCCCACACACACTGACTCTCACTGGGGTACAGTCCAACAAACATTCTGTTACTGGGGTACAGTCCCACACACACTGACTCTCACTGGGGTACGGGTCCCACACACACTAACTCTCACTGGGGTACGGGTCCCACACACACTGACTCTCACTGGGGTACAGTCCCACACACACTGACTCTCACTGGGGTACGGGTCCCACACACACTGACTCTCACTGGGGTATAGTCCCACACACACTGACTCTCACTGGGTACGGGTCCCACAAACACTGACTCTCACTGGGGTACGGGTCCCACACACACTGACTCTCACTGAGGTACGGGTCCCACACACACCGACTCTCACTGAGGTACGGGACCCACACACACTGACTCTCAGTGGGGCACGGGTCCCACACACACTTACTCTAACTGGGTTACAGTCCCACACACACTGACTCTCACTGGGGTACAGGTCCCACACACACTGACTCTCACTGGGGTACGGGTTCCACAAACACTGACTCTCACTGGGGTACGGGTCCCACACAAACTGACTCTCACTGGGGTACGGGTTCCACACACACTGGCTCTCACTGGGGTACCGGTCCCACACACACTAACTCTCACTGGGGAACAGTCCCACACACACTGACTCTCACCAGTGTACAGTCCCACACACACTGACTCTCACTGGGGTACGGGTCCCACACACACTAACTCTCACTGGGGTGCGGGTCCCACACACACTGACTCTCACTGGGGTACGGGTCCCACACACACTGACTCTCACTCGGGTACGGGTCCCACACACACTGACTCTCACTGGGGTACGGGTCCCACACACACTGACTCTCACTGGGGTGCGGGTCCCACACACACTGACTCCCACTGGGGTACGGGTCCCACACACACTGACTCTCACTGGGGTACGGGTCCCACACACACTGACTCTCACTGGGGTACAGTCCCACACACACTGACTCTCACTGGGGTACGGGTCCCACACACACTGACTCTCACTGGGGTACGGGACCCACACACAGACTGTCACTGGGGTCCGGGTCCCACACACACTGACTCTCACTCGGGTACAGTCCCACACACACTGACTCTCACTGGGGTACAGGTCCCACACACACTGACTCTCACTGGGGTACGGGTCCCACACACACTGACACTCACTGGGGTACGGGTCCCACACACACACTGACTCTCACTGGGGTACGGGTCCCACACACACTGACTCTCACTGGGGTACGGGTCCCACACACACACTGACTCTCACTGGGGTACAGGTCCCACACACACTGACTCTCACTGGGGTACGGGTCCCACACACACTGACTCTCACTGGGGTACGGGTCCCACACACACGTGACTCTCACTGGGGTACGGGTCCCACACACACTGACTCTCATTGGGGTACGGGTCCCACACACACTGACTCTCACTGGGGTACAGTCCCACAAACATTCTCTCACTGGGGTACTGGTCCCACACACACTGACTCTCACTGGGGTACATTCCCACACACACTGACTCTCACTGGGGTACTGGTCCCACACACACGGACTCTCTCTGGGGTACAGTCCCACACACACTGACTCTCAGTGGGGTACGAGTCCCACACACACTGACTCTCACTGGGGTACGGGTCCCACACACACTGACTCTCACTGGGATACGGGTCCCACACACACTGACTCTCACTGCTGTACGGGTCCCATACACACTGACTCTCACTGGGGTACGGGTCCCACACACACTGACTCTCACTGAGGTACAGTCCCACACACACTGACTCTCACTGGGGTACAGTCCCACACACACTGACTCTCACTGGGGTACCGGTCCCACACACACTAACTCTCACTGAGGTACAGTCCCACACACACTGACTCTCACTCGGGTACAGTCCCACACACACTGACTCTCACTGGGGTACGGGTCCCACACAAACTGACTCTCACTGGGGTACGGGTCCCACACACACTGACTCTCACTGGGGTACCGGTCCCACACACACTAACTCTCACTGGGGTACAGTGGCACACACACTGACTCTCACTCGGGTACAGTCCCACACACACTGACTCTCACTGGGGTGCGGGTCCCACACACACTGACTCTCACTTGGGTACGGGTCCCACGCACACTGACTCTCACTGGGGTACGGGTCCCACACACTCTGACTCTCACTAGGGTACAGTCCCACACACACTGACTCTCACTGGGGTACGGGTCCCACACACACTGACTCTCACTGTGGTACGGGTCCCACACACACTGACTCTCACTGGGATACAGACCAACAAACATTCTGTTACTGGGGTACAGTCCCACACACACTGACTCTCACTGGGGTACGGGTCCCACACACACTAACTCTCACTGGGGTACGGGTCCCACACACACTGACTCTCACTGGGGTACAGTCCCACACACACTGACTCTCACTGGGGTACGGGTCCCACACACACTGACTCTCACTGGGGTATAGTCCCACACACACTGACTCTCACTGGGTACGGGTCCCACAAACACTGACTCTCACTGGGGTACGGGTCCCACACACACTGACTCTCACTGGGCTACGGGTCCCACACAAACTGACTCTCACTGGGGTACGGGTTCCACACACACTGGCTCTCACTGGGGTACCGGTCCCACACACACTAACTCTCACTGGGGAACAGTCCCACACACACTGACTCTCACTAGGGTACAGTCCCACACACACTGACTCTCACTGGGGTACGGGTCCCACAAACACTAACTCTCACTGGGGTGCGGGTCCCACACACACTGACTCTCACTGGGGTACGGGTCCCACACACACTGACTCTCACTCGGGTACGGGTCCCACACACACTGACTCTCACTGGGGTACGGGTCCCACACACACTGACTCTCACTGGGGTGCGGGTCCCACACACACTGACTCCCACTGGGGTACGGGTCCCACACACACTGACTCTCACTGGGGTACGGGTCCCACACACACTGACTCTCACTGGGGTACAGTCCCACACACACTGACTCTCACTGGGGTACGGGTCCCACACACACTGACTCTCACTGGGGTACGGGACCCACACACAGACTCTCACTGGGGTCCGGGTCCCACACACACTGACTCTCACTCGGGTACAGTCCCACACACACTGACTCTCACTGGGGTACAGGTCCCACACACACTGACTCTCACTGGGGTACGGGTCCCACACACACTGACACTCACTGGGGTACGGGTCCCACACACACACTGACTCTCACTGGGGTACGGGTCCCACACACACTGACTCTCACTGGGGTACGGGTCCCACACACACACTGACTCTCACTGGGGTACAGGTCCCACACACACTGACTCTCACTGGGGTACGGGTCCCACACACACTGACTCTCACTGGGGTACAGGTCCCACACACACTGACTCTCACTGGGGTACAGTCCCACACACACTGACTCTCACTGGAGTACAGTCCCACACACACTGACTCTCACTGGGGTACGGGTCCCACACACACTGACTCTCACTGGGGTACGGGTCCCACACACACTGAGTCTCACTGGGGTACCGGTCCCACACACACTGACTCTCACTGTGGTACAGTCCCACACACACTGTCTCTAACTGGGGTACAGTCCCATACACACTGACTCTCACTAGGGTACAGTCCCACACACACTGACTCTCACTGGGGTACGGGTCCCACACACACTGAATCTCACTGGGTTACGGGTCCCACACACACTGACTCTCAATGGGGTACAGTCCCACACACACTGACTCTCACTGGGGTACGGGTCCCACACAATCTGACTCTCACTGGGGTACAGTCCCACACACACTGACTCTCACTGGGGTACGGGTCCCACACACACTGACTCTCACTGGGGTACGGGTCCCACACACACTGACTCTCACTGGGGTACAGTCCCACAAACATTCTTTTACTTGGGTACAGTCCCACACACACTGACTCTCACTGGGGTACGGGTCCGACACACACTGACTCTCACTGGTGTACGGGTCCCACACACACTGACTCTCACTGGGGTACAGTCCCACACACACTGACTCTCAATGGGGTACGGGTCCCACACACACTGACTCTCACTGGGGTACAGTCCCACACACACTGACTCTCACTGGGTATGGGTCCCACACACACTGACTCTCACTGGGGTACGGGACCCACACACACTGACTCTCACTGGGGTACAGTCCAACACACACTGACTCTCACTGGGGTACAGTCCCACACACACTGACTCTCACTGGGGTACTGTCCCACACACACTGACTCTCACTGGGGTACAGTCACACACACACTGACTCTCACTGGGGTACAAGTCCCACACACACTGACTCTCACTTGGGATGGGTCCCACACACACTGACTCTCACTGAGGTACGGGTCCCACACTCACCGACTCTCACTGGGGTACGGGTCCCACACACACTGACTCTCAGTGGGGTACGGGTCCCACACAAACTGACTCTAACTGGGTTACAGTCCCACACACACTGACTCTCACTGGGGTACAGGTCCCACACACACTGACTCTCACTGGGGTACGGGTCCCACACAAACTGACTCTCACTGGGGTACGGGTCCCACACACACTGACTCTCACTGGGGTACCGGTCCCACACACACTGACTCTCACTGGGGTACAGTCCCACACACACTGACTCTCACTAGGGTACAGTCCCACACACACTGACTCTCACTGGGGTACGGGTCCCACACACACTGACTCTCACTGGGGTGCGGGTCCCACACACACTGACTCTCACTGGGGTACGGGTCCCACACACACTGACTCTCACTGGGGTACGGGTCCCACACACACTGACTCTCATTGGGGTACGGGTCCCACACACACTGACTCTCACTGGGGTACAGTCCCACAAACATTCTCTCACTGGGGTACTGGTCCCACACACACTGACTCTCACTGGGGTACAGTCCCACACACACTGACTCTCACTGGGGTACTGGTCCCACACACACGGACTCTCTCTGGGGTACAGTCCCACACACACTGACTCTCAGTGGGGTACGAGTCCCACACACACTGACACTCACTGGGGTACGGGTCCCATACACACTGACTCTCACTCGGGTACGGGTCCCACACACACTGACTCTCACTGAGGTACAGTCCCACACACACTGACTCTCACTGGGGTACAGTCCCACACACACTGATTCTCACTGGGGTACGGGTCCCACACACACTGACTCTCACTGGGGTACGGGACCCACACACACTGACTCTCACTGGGGTCCGGGTCCCACACACACTGACTCTCACTCGGGTACAGTCCCACACACACTGACTCTCACTGGGGTACAGGTCCCACACACACTGACTCTCACTGGGGTACGGGTCCCACACAAATTGACTCTCACTGGGGTACGGGTCCCA
This sequence comes from Pristiophorus japonicus, assembly GCF_044704955.1. NCBI lineage: Eukaryota > Metazoa > Chordata > Chondrichthyes > Pristiophoridae > Pristiophorus > Pristiophorus japonicus. The sequence goes on along the minus strand of NC_091986.1, from coordinate 221,656,227 downwards.
CACACACTGACTCTCACTGGGGTACCGGTCCCACACACACTAACTCTCACTGGGGTACAGTGGCACACACACTGACTCTCACTCGGGTACAGTCCCACACACACTGACTCTCACTGGGGTGCGCGTCCCACACACACTGACTCTCACTTGGGTACGGGTCCCACGCACACTGACTCTCACTGGGGTACGGGTCCCACACACTCTGACTCTCACTAGGGTACAGTCCCACACACACTGACTCTCACTGGGGTACGGGTCCCACACACACTGACTCTCACTGTGGTACGGGTCCCACACACACTGACTCTCACTGGGGTACAGTCCAACAAACATTCTGTTACTGGGGTACAGTCCCACACACACTGACTCTCACTGGGGTACGGGTCCCACACACACTAACTCTCACTGGGGTACGGGTCCCACACACACTGACTCTCACTGGGGTACAGTCCCACATACACTGACTCTCACTGGGGTACGGGTCCCACACACACTGACTCTCACTGGGGTATAGTCCCACACACACTGACTCTCACTGGGTACGGGTCCCACAAACACTGACTCTCACTGGGGTACGGGTCCCACACACACTGACTCTCACTGAGGTACGGGTCCCACACACACCGACTCTCACTGAGGTACGGGACCCACACACACTGACTCTCAGTGGGGCACGGGTCCCACACACACTTACTCTAACTGGGTTACAGTCCCACACACACTGACTCTCACTGGGGTACAGGTCCCACACACACTGACTCTCACTGGGGTACGGGTTCCACAAACACTGACTCTCACTGGGGTACGGGTCCCACACAAACTGACTCTCACTGGGGTACGGGTTCCACACACACTGGCTCTCACTGGGGTACCGGTCCCACACACACTAACTCTCACTGGGGAACAGTCCCACACACACTGACTCTCACCAGTGTACAGTCCCACACACACTGACTCTCACTGGGGTACGGGTCCCACACACACTAACTCTCACTGGGGTGCGGGTCCCACACACACTGACTCTCACTGGGGTACGGGTCCCACACACACTGACTCTCACTCGGGTACGGGTCCCACACACACTGACTCTCACTGGGGTACGGGTCCCACACACACTGACTCTCACTGGGGTGCGGGTCCCACACACACTGACTCCCACTGGGGTACGGGTCCCACACACACTGACTCTCACTGGGGTACGGGTCCCACACACACTGACTCTCACTGGGGTACAGTCCCACACACACTGACTCTCACTGGGGTACGGGTCCCACACACACTGACTCTCACTGGGGTACGGGACCCACACACAGACTGTCACTGGGGTCCGGGTCCCACACACACTGACTCTCACTCGGGTACAGTCCCACACACACTGACTCTCACTGGGGTACAGGTCCCACACACACTGACTCTCACTGGGGTACGGGTCCCACACACACTGACACTCACTGGGGTACGGGTCCCACACACACACTGACTCTCACTGGGGTACGGGTCCCACACACACTGACTCTCACTGGGGTACGGGTCCCACACACACACTGACTCTCACTGGGGTACAGGTCCCACACACACTGACTCTCACTGGGGTACGGGTCCCACACACACTGACTCTCACTGGGGTACAGGTCCCACACACACTGACTCTCACTGGGGTACAGTCCCACACACACTGACTCTCACTGGAGTACAGTCCCACACACACTGACTCTCACTGGGGTACGGGTCCCACACACACTGACTCTCACTGGGGTACGGGTCCCACACACATTGAGTCTCACTGGGGTACCGGTCCCACACACACTGACTCTCACTGGGGTACGGGTCCCACACACACTGACTCTCACTGGGGTGCGGGTCCCACACACACTGACTCTCACTGGGGTACGGGTCCCACACACACGTGACTCTCACTGGGGTACGGGTCCCACACACACTGACTCTCATTGGGGTACGGGTCCCACACACACTGACTCTCACTGGGGTACAGTCCCACAAACATTCTCTCACTGGGGTACTGGTCCCACACACACTGACTCTCACTGGGGTACATTCCCACACACACTGACTCTCACTGGGGTACTGGTCCCACACACACGGACTCTCTCTGGGGTACAGTCCCACACACACTGACTCTCAGTGGGGTACGAGTCCCACACACACTGACTCTCACTGGGGTACGGGTCCCACACACACTGACTCTCACTGGGATACGGGTCCCACACACACTGACTCTCACTGCTGTACGGGTCCCATACACACTGACTCTCACTGGGGTACGGGTCCCACACACACTGACTCTCACTGAGGTACAGTCCCACACACACTGACTCTCACTGGGGTACAGTCCCACACACACTGACTCTCACTGGGGTACCGGTCCCACACACACTAACTCTCACTGAGGTACAGTCCCACACACACTGACTCTCACTCGGGTACAGTCCCACACACACTGACTCTCACTGGGGTACGGGTCCCACACAAACTGACTCTCACTGGGGTACGGGTCCCACACACACTGACTCTCACTGGGGTACCGGTCCCACACACACTAACTCTCACTGGGGTACAGTGGCACACACACTGACTCTCACTCGGGTACAGTCCCACACACACTGACTCTCACTGGGGTGCGGGTCCCACACACACTGACTCTCACTTGGGTACGGGTCCCACGCACACTGACTCTCACTGGGGTACGGGTCCCACACACTCTGACTCTCACTAGGGTACAGTCCCACACACACTGACTCTCACTGGGGTACGGGTCCCACACACACTGACTCTCACTGTGGTACGGGTCCCACACACACTGACTCTCACTGGGGTACAGACCAACAAACATTCTGTTACTGGGGTACAGTCCCACACACACTGACTCTCACTGGGGTACGGGTCCCACACACACTAACTCTCACTGGGGTACGGGTCCCACACACACTGACTCTCACTGGGGTACAGTCCCACACACACTGACTCTCACTGGGGTACGGGTCCCACACACACTGACTCTCACTGGGGTATAGTCCCACACACACTGACTCTCACTGGGTACGGGTCCCACAAACACTGACTCTCACTGGGGTACGGGTCCCACACACACTGACTCTCACTGGGCTACGGGTCCCACACAAACTGACTCTCACTGGGGTACGGGTTCCACACACACTGGCTCTCACTGGGGTACCGGTCCCACACACACTAACTCTCACTGGGGAACAGTCCCACACACACTGACTCTCACTAGGGTACAGTCCCACACACACTGACTCTCACTGGGGTACGGGTCCCACAAACACTAACTCTCACTGGGGTGCGGGTCCCACACACACTGACTCTCACTGGGGTACGGGTCCCACACACACTGACTCTCACTCGGGTACGGGTCCCACACACACTGACTCTCACTGGGGTACGGGTCCCACACACACTGACTCTCACTGGGGTGCGGGTCCCACACACACTGACTCCCACTGGGGTACGGGTCCCACACACACTGACTCTCACTGGGGTACGGGTCCCACACACACTGACTCTCACTGGGGTACAGTCCCACACACACTGACTCTCACTGGGGTACGGGTCCCACACACACTGACTCTCACTGGGGTACGGGACCCACACACAGACTCTCACTGGGGTCCGGGTCCCACACACACTGACTCTCACTCGGGTACAGTCCCACACACACTGACTCTCACTGGGGTACAGGTCCCACACACACTGACTCTCACTGGGGTACGGGTCCCACACACACTGACACTCACTGGGGTACGGGTCCCACACACACACTGACTCTCACTGGGGTACGGGTCCCACACACACTGACTCTCACTGGGGTACGGGTCCCACACACACACTGACTCTCACTGGGGTACAGGTCCCACACACACTGACTCTCACTGGGGTACGGGTCCCACACACACTGACTCTCACTGGGGTACAGGTCCCACACACACTGACTCTCACTGGGGTACAGTCCCACACACACTGACTCTCACTGGAGTACAGTCCCACACACACTGACTCTCACTGGGGTACGGGTCCCACACACACTGACTCTCACTGGGGTACGGGTCCCACACACACTGAGTCTCACTGGGGTACCGGTCCCACACACACTGACTCTCACTGTGGTACAGTCCCACACACACTGTCTCTAACTGGGGTACAGTCCCATACACACTGACTCTCACTAGGGTACAGTCCCACACACACTGACTCTCACTGGGGTACGGGTCCCACACACACTGAATCTCACTGGGTTACGGGTCCCACACACACTGACTCTCAATGGGGTACAGTCCCACACACACTGACTCTCACTGGGGTACGGGTCCCACACACACTGACTCTCACTGGGGTATGGGTCCCACACACACTGACTCTCACTGGGGTACAGTCCCACAAACATTCTCTTATTGGGGTACACTCCCACACACACTGGCTCTCACTGGGGAACCGGTCCCACACACACTAACTCTCACTGGGGAACAGTCCCACACACACTGACTGTCACTAGGATACAGTCCCACACACACTGACTCTCACTGGGGTACGGGTCCCACACACACTGACTCTCACTGGGGTACGGGTCCCACACACACTGACTCTCACTGGGGTACGGGTCCCACACACACTGACTCTCACTGGGGTACGGGTCCCACACACACTGACTCTCACTGGGGTGCGGGTCCCACACACACTGACTCCCACTGGGGTACGGGTCCCACACACACAGACTCTCACTGGGGTACGGGTCCCACACACACTGACTCTCACTGGGGTACGGGTCCCACACACACTGACTCTCACTGGGGTACGGGTCCCACACACACTGACTCTCACTGGGGTACGGGACCCACACACAGACTCTCACTGGGGTCCGAGTCCCACACACACTGACTCTCACTCGGGTACAGTCCCACACACACTGACTCTCACTGGGGTACAGGTCCCACACACACTGACTCTCACTGGGGTACGGGTCCCACACACACACTGACTCTCACTGGGGTACAGGTCCCACACACACTGACTCTCACTGGTGTACGGGTCCCACACACACTGACTCTCACTGGGATACGGGTCCCACACACACTGACTCTCACTGGGGTACAGTCCCACACACACTGACTCTCAATGGGGTACGGGTCCCACACACACTGACTCTCACTGAGGTACGGGTCCCACACACACTGACTCTTACTGGGGTACAGTCCCACACACACTGACTCTTACCGGGGTACGGGTCCCACACACACTGACTCTCACTTGGGTACGGGTCCCACACACACACTGACTCTCACTTGGGTGCGGGTCCCACACACACTGACTCTCACTGGGATACGGGTCCCACACACACTGACTCTCACTGGGGTACGGGTCCCATTCACACTGACTCTCACTGGGGTACGGGTCCCACACACACTGACTCTCACTGGGGTACAGTCCCACACACACTGACTCTCACTGGGGCACAGTCCCACACACACTGATTCTCACTGGGGTACGGGTCCCACACACACTGACTCTCACTGGGGTACGGGACCCACACACACTGACTCTCACTGGGGTCCGGGTCCCACACACACTGACTCTCACTCGGGTACAGTCCCACACACACTGACTATCACTGGGGTACAGGTCCCACACACACTAACTCTCACTGGGGTACGGGTCCCACACACACTGACTCTCACTGGGGTACGGGTCCCACACAAACTGACTCTCACTGGGGTACGGGTCCCACACACACTGACTCTCACTGGGGTACCGGTCCCACACACACTAACTCTCACTGGGGTACAGTGGCACACACACTGACTCTCACTAGGGTACAGTCCCACACACACTGACTCTCACTGGGGTACGAGTTCCACACACACTGACTCTCACTGGGGTGTGGGTCCCACACACACTGACTCTCACTTGGGTACGGGTCCCACGCACATTGACTCTCACTGGGGTACGGGTCCCACACACACTGACTCTCACTGGGGTACGGGTCCCAGACACTCTGACTCTCACTAGGGTACAGTCCCACACACACTGACTCTCACTGGGGTACGGGTCCCACACACACTGACTCTCACTGTGGTACGGGTCCCACACACACTGACTCTCACTGGGGTACAGTCCCACAAACATTCTGTTACTGGGGGACAGTCCCACACACACTGACTCTCACTGGGGTACGGGTCCCACACACACTGACTCTCACTGGGGTACGGGTCCCACACACACTGACTCTCACTGGGGTACAGTCCCACACACACTGACTCTCACTGGGGTACGGGTCCCACACACACTGACTCTCACTGGGGTATAGTCCCACACACACTGACTCTCACTGGGTACGGGTCCCACAAACACTGACTCTCACTGGGGTACGGGTCCCACACACACTGACTCTCACTGAGGTACGGGTCCCACACACACCGACTCTCACTGAGGTACGGGACCCACACACACTGACTCTCAGTGGGGCACGGGTCCCACACACACTTACTCTAACTGGGTTACAGTCCCACACACACTGACTCTCACTGGGGTACAGGTCCCACACACACTGACTCTCACTGGGGTACGGGTTCCACAAACACTGACTCTCACTGGGGTACGGGTCCCACACAAACTGACTCTCACTGGGGTACGGGTTCCACACACACTGGCTCTCACTGGGGTACCGGTCCCACACACACTAACTCTCACTGGGGAACAGTCCCACACACACTGACTCTCACCAGTGTACAGTCCCACACACACTGACTCTCACTGGGGTACGGGTCCCACACACACTAACTCTCACTGGGGTGCGGGTCCCACACACACTGACTCTCACTGGGGTACGGGTCCCACACACACTGACTCTCACTCGGGTACGGGTCCCACACACACTGACTCTCACTGGGGTACGGGTCCCACACACACTGACTCTCACTGGGGTGCGGGTCCCACACACACTGACTCCCACTGGGGTACGGGTCCCACACACACTGACTCTCACTGGGGTACGGGTCCCACACACACTGACTCTCACTGGGGTACAGTCCCACACACACTGACTCTCACTGGGGTACGGGTCCCACACACACTGACTCTCACTGGGGTACGGGACCCACACACAGACTGTCACTGGGGTCCGGGTCCCACACACACTGACTCTCACTCGGGTACAGTCCCACACACACTGACTCTCACTGGGGTACAGGTCCCACACACACTGACTCTCACTGGGGTACGGGTCCCACACACACTGACACTCACTGGGGTACGGGTCCCACACACACACTGACTCTCACTGGGGTACGGGTCCCACACACACTGACTCTCACTGGGGTACGGGTCCCACACACACACTGACTCTCACTGGGGTACAGGTCCCACACACACTGACTCTCACTGGGGTACGGGTCCCACACACACTGACTCTCACTGGGGTACGGGTCCCACACACACTGACTCTCACTGGGGTACAGTCCCACACACACTGACTCTCACTGGAGTACAGTCCCACACACACTGACTCTCACTGGGGTACGGGTCCCACACACACTGACTCTCACTGGGGTACGGGTCCCACACACATTGAGTCTCACTGGGGTACCGGTCCCACACACACTGACTCTCACTGGGGTACGGGTCCCACACACACTGACTCTCACTGGGGTGCGGGTCCCACACACACTGACTCTCACTGGGGAACGGGTCCCACACACACGTGACTCTCACTGGGGTACGGGTCCCACACACACTGACTCTCATTGGGGTACGGGTCCCACACACACTGACTCTCACTGGGGTACAGTCCCACAAACATTCTCTCACTGGGGTACTGGTCCCACACACACTGACTCTCACTGGGGTACATTCCCACACACACTGACTCTCACTGGGGTACTGGTCCCACACACACGGACTCTCTCTGGGGTACAGTCCCACACACACTGACTCTCAGTGGGGTACGAGTCCCACACACACTGACTCTCACTGGGGTACGGGTCCCACACACACTGACTCTCACTGGGATACGGGTCCCACACACACTGACTCTCACTGGGGTACGGGTCCCATACACACTGACTCTCACTGGGGTACGGGTCCCACACACACTGACTCTCACTGAGGTACAGTCCCACACACACTGACTCTCACTGGGGTACAGTCCCACACACACTGACTCTCACTGGGGTACCGGTCCCACACACACTAACTCTCACTGAGGTACAGTCCCACACACACTGACTCTCACTCGGGTACAGTCCCACACACACTGACTCTCACTGGGGTACGGGTCCCACACAAACTGACTCTCACTGGGGTACGGGTCCCACACACACTGACTCTCACTGGGGTACCGGTCCCACACACACTAACTCTCACTGGGGTACAGTGGCACACACACTGACTCTCACTCGGGTACAGTCCCACACACACTGACTCTCACTGGGGTGCGGGTCCCACACACACTGACTCTCACTTGGGTACGGGTCCCACGCACACTGACTCTCACTGGGGTACGGGTCCCACACACTCTGACTCTCACTAGGGTACAGTCCCACACACACTGACTCTCACTGGGGTACGGGTCCCACACACACTGACTCTCACTGTGGTACGGGTCCCACACACACTGACTCTCACTGGGGTACAGTCCAACAAACATTCTGTTACTGGGGTACAGTCCCACACACACTGACTCTCACTGGGGTACGGGTCCCACACACACTAACTCTCACTGGGGTACGGGTCCCACACACACTGACTCTCACTGGGGTACAGTCCCACACACACTGACTCTCACTGGGGTACGGGTCCCACACACACTGACTCTCACTGGGGTATAGTCCCACACACACTGACTCTCACTGGGTACGGGTCCCACAAACACTGACTCTCACTGGGGTACGGGTCCCACACACACTGACTCTCACTGGGCTACGGGTCCCACACAAACTGACTCTCACTGGGGTACGGGTTCCACACACACTGGCTCTCACTGGGGTACCGGTCCCACACACACTAACTCTCACTGGGGAACAGTCCCACACACACTGACTCTCACTAGGGTACAGTCCCACACACACTGACTCTCACTGGGGTACGGGTCCCACAAACACTAACTCTCACTGGGGTGCGGGTCCCACACACACTGACTCTCACTGGGGTACGGGTCCCACACACACTGACTCTCACTCGGGTACGGGTCCCACACACACTGACTCTCACTGGGGTACGGGTCCCACACACACTGACTCTCACTGGGGTGCGGGTCCCACACACACTGACTCCCACTGGGGTACGGGTCCCACACACACTGACTCTCACTGGGGTACGGGTCCCACACACACTGACTCTCACTGGGGTACAGTCCCACACACACTGACTCTCACTGGGGTACGGGTCCCACACACACTGACTCTCACTGGGGTACGGGACCCACACACAGACTCTCACTGGGGTCCGGGTCCCACACACACTGACTCTCACTCGGGTACAGTCCCACACACACTGACTCTCACTGGGGTACAGGTCCCACACACACTGACTCTCACTGGGGTACGGGTCCCACACACACTGACACTCACTGGGGTACGGGTCCCACACACACACTGACTCTCACTGGGGTACGGGTCCCACACACACTGACTCTCACTGGGGTACGGGTCCCACACACACACTGACTCTCACTGGGGTACAGGTCCCACACACACTGACTCTCACTGGGGTACGGGTCCCACACACACTGACTCTCACTGGGGTACAGGTCCCACACACACTGACTCTCACTGGGGTACAGTCCCACACACACTGACTCTCACTGGAGTACAGTCCCACACACACTGACTCTCACTGGGGTACGGGTCCCACACACACTGACTCTCACTGGGGTACGGGTCCCACACACACTGAGTCTCACTGGGGTACCGGTCCCACACACACTGACTCTCACTGTGGTACAGTCCCACACACACTGTCTCTAACTGGGGTACAGTCCCATACACACTGACTCTCACTAGGGTACAGTCCCACACACACTGACTCTCACTGGGGTACGGGTCCCACACACACTGAATCTCACTGGGTTACGGGTCCCACACACACTGACTCTCAATGGGGTACAGTCCCACACACACTGACTCTCACTGGGGTACGGGTCCCACACACACTGACTCTCACTGGGGTATGGGTCCCACACACACTGACTCTCACTGGGGTACAGTCCCACAAACATTCTCTTACTGGGGTACACTCCCACACACACTGGCTCTCACTGGGGAACCGGTCCCACACACACTAACTCTCACTGGGGAACAGTCCCACACACACTGACTGTCACTAGGATACAGTCCCACACACACTGACTCTCACTGGGGTACGGGTCCCACACACACTGACTCTCACTGGGGTACGGGTCCCACACACACTGACTCTCACTGGGGTACGGGTCCCACACACACTGACTCTCACTGGGGTACGGGTCCCACACACACTGACTCTCACTGGGGTGCGGGTCCCACACACACTGAGTCCCACTGGGGTACGGGTCCCACACACACAGACTCTCACTGGGGTACGGGTCCCACACACACTGACTCTCACTGGGGTACGGGTCCCACACACACTGACTCTCACTGGGGTACGGGTCCCACACACACTGACTCTCACTGGGGTACGGGACCCACACACAGACTCTCACTGGGGTCCGAGTCCCACACACACTGACTCTCACTCGGGTACAGTCCCACACACACTGACTCTCACTGGGGTACAGGTCCCACACACACTGACTCTCACTGGGGTACGGGTCCCACACACACACTGACTCTCACTGGGGTACAGGTCCCACACACACTGACTCTCACTGGTGTACGGGTCCCACACACACTGACTCTCACTGGGATACGGGTCCCACACACACTGACTCTCACTGGGGTACAGTCCCACACACACTGACTCTCAATGGGGTACGGGTCCCACACACACTGACTCTCACTGAGGTACGGGTCCCACACACACTGACTCTTACTGGGGTACAGTCCCACACACACTGACTCTTACCGGGGTACGGGTCCCACACACACTGACTCTCACTTGGGTACGGGTCCCACACACACACTGACTCTCACTTGGGTGCGGGTCCCAAACACACTGACTCTCACTGGGATACGGGTCCCACACACACTGACTCTCACTGGGGTACGGGTCCCATTCACACTGACTCTCACTGGGGTACGGGTCCCACACACACTGACTCTCACTGGGGTACAGTCCCACACACACTGACTCTCACTGGGGCACAGTCCCACACACACTGATTCTCACTGGGGTACGGGTCCCACACACACTGACTCTCACTGGGGTACGGGACCCACACACACTGACTCTCACTGGGGTCCGGGTCCCACACACACTGACTCTCACTCGGGTACAGTCCCACACACACTGACTATCACTGGGGTACAGGTCCCACACACACTAACTCTCACTGGGGTACGGGTCCCACACACACTGACTCTCACTGGGGTACGGGTCCCACACAAACTGACTCTCACTGGGGTACGGGTCCCACACACACTGACTCTCACTGGGGTACCGGTCCCACACACACTAACTCTCACTGGGGTACAGTGGCACACACACTGACTCTCACTAGGGTACAGTCCCACACACACTGACTCTCACTGGGGTACGAGTTCCACACACACTGACTCTCACTGGGGTGTGGGTCCCACACACACTGACTCTCACTTGGGTACGGGTCCCACGCACATTGACTCTCACTGGGGTACGGGTCCCACACACACTGACTCTCACTGGGGTACGGGTCCCAGACACTCTGACTCTCACTAGGGTACAGTCCCACACACACTGACTCTCACTGGGGTACGGGTCCCACACACACTGACTCTCACTGTGGTACGGGACCCACACACACTGACTCTCACTGGGGTACAGTCCCACAAACATTCTGTTACTGGGGGACAGTCCCACACACACTGACTCTCACTGGGGTACGGGTCCCACACACACTGACTCTCACTGGGGTACGGGTCCCACACACACTGACTCTCACTGGGGTACAGTCCCACACACACTGACTCTCACTGGGGTACAGTCCCACACACACTGACTCTCACTGGGGTACGGGTCCCACACACACTGACTCTCACTGGGGTACAGTCCCACACACACTGACTCTCACTGGGTACGGGTCCCACAAACACTGACTCTCACTGGGGTACGGGTCCCACACACACTGACTCTCACTGAGGTACGGGTCCCACACACACCGACTCTCACTGAGGTACGGGACCCACACACACTGACTCTCAGTGGGGCACGGGTCCCACACACACTTACTCTAACTAGGTTACAGTCCCACACACACTGACTCTCACTGGGGTACAGGTCCCACACACACTGACTCTCACTGGGGTACGGGTTCCACAAACACTGACTCTCACTGGGGTACGGGTCCCACACAAACTGACTCTCACTGGGGTACGGGTTCCACACACACTGGCTCTCACTGGGGTACCGGTCCCACACACACTAACTCTCACTGGGGTACAGTCCCACACACACTGACTCTCACGAGGGTACAGTCCCACACACACTGACTCTCACTGGGGTACGGGTCCCACACACACTGACTCTCACTCGGGTACGGGTCCCACACACACTGACTCTCACTGGGGTACGGGTCCCACACACACTGACTCTCACTGGGGTGCGGGTCCCACACACACTGACTCCCACTGGGGTACGGGTCCCACACACACTGACTCTCACTGGGGTACGGGTCCCACACACACTGACTCTCACTGGGGTACAGTCCCACACACACTGACTCTCACTGGGGTACGGGTCCCACACACACTGACTCTCACTGGGGTACGGGACCCACACACAGACTCTCACTGGGGTCCGGGTCCCACACACACTGACTCTCACTCGGGTACAGTCCCACACACACTGACTCTCACTGGGGTACAGGTCCCACACACACTGACTCTCACTGGGGTACGGGACCCACACACACTGACACTCACTGGGGTACGGGTCCCACACACACACTGACTCTCACTGGGGTACGGGTCCCACACACACTGACTCTCACTGGGGTACGGGTCCCACACACACACTGACTCTCACTGGGGTACAGGTCCCACACACACTGACTCTCACTGGGGTACGGGTCCCACACACACTGACTCTCACTGGGGTACAGGTCCCACACACACTGACTCTCACTGGGGTACAGTCCCACACACACTGACTCTCACTGGAGTACAGTCCCACACACACTGACTCTCACTGGGGTACGGGTCCCACACACACTGACTCTCACTGGGGTACGGGTCCCACACACACTGAGTCTCACTGGGGTACCGGTCCCACACACACTGACTCTCACTGTGGTACAGTCCCACACACACTGTCTCTAACTGGGGTACAGTCCCATACACACTGACTCTCACTAGGGTACAGTCCCACACACACTGACTCTCACTGGGGTACGGGTCCCACACACACTGAATCTCACTGGGTTACGGGTCCCACACACACTGACTCTCAATGGGGTACAGTCCCACACACACTGACTCTCACTGGGGTACGGGTCCCACACACACTGACTCTCACTGGGGTATGGGTCCCACACACACTGACTCTCACTGGGGTACAGTCCCACAAACATTCTCTTACTGGGGTACACTCCCACACACACTGGCTCTCACTGGGGAACCGGTCCCACACACACTAACTCTCACTGGGGAACAGTCCCACACACACTGACTGTCACTAGGATACAGTCCCACACACACTGACTCTCACTGGGGTACGGGTCCCACACACACTGACTCTCACTGGGGTACGGGTCCCACACACACTGACTCTCACTGGGGTACGGGTCCCACACACACTGACTCTCACTGGGGTACGGGTCCCACACACACTGACTCTCACTGGGGTGCGGGTCCCACACACACTGAGTCCCACTGGGGTACGGGTCCCACACACACAGACTCTCACTGGGGTACGGGTCCCACACACACTGACTCTCACTGGGGTACGGGTCCCACACACACTGACTCTCACTGGGGTACGGGTCCCACACACACTGACTCTCACTGGGGTACGGGACCCACACACAGACTCTCACTGGGGTCCGAGTCCCACACACACTGACTCTCACTCGGGTACAGTCCCACACACACTGACTCTCACTGGGGTACAGGTCCCACACACACTGACTCTCACTGGGGTACGGGTCCCACACACACACTGACTCTCACTGGGGTACAGGTCCCACACACACTGACTCTCACTGGTGTACGGGTCCCACACACACTGACTCTCACTGGGATACGGGTCCCACACACACTGACTCTCACTGGGGTACAGTCCCACACACACTGACTCTCAATGGGGTACGGGTCCCACACACACTGACTCTCACTGAGGTACGGGTCCCACACACACTGACTCTTACTGGGGTACAGTCCCACACACACTGACTCTTACCGGGGTACGGGTCCCACACACACTGACTCTCACTTGGGTACGGGTCCCACACACACACTGACTCTCACTTGGGTGCGGGTCCCAAACACACTGACTCTCACTGGGATACGGGTCCCACACACACTGACTCTCACTGGGGTACGGGTCCCATTCACACTGACTCTCACTGGGGTACGGGTCCCACACACACTGACTCTCACTGGGGTACAGTCCCACACACACTGACTCTCACTGGGGCACAGTCCCACACACACTGATTCTCACTGGGGTACGGGTCCCACACACACTGACTCTCACTGGGGTACGGGACCCACACACACTGACTCTCACTGGGGTCCGGGTCCCACACACACTGACTCTCACTCGGGTACAGTCCCAGACACACTGACTATCACTGGGGTACAGGTCCCACACACACTAACTCTCACTGGGGTACGGGTCCCACACACACTGACTCTCACTGGGGTACGGGTCCCACACAAACTGACTCTCACTGGGGTACGGGTCCCACACACACTGACTCTCACTGGGGTACCGGTCCCACACACACTAACTCTCACTGGGGTACAGTGGCACACACACTGACTCTCACTAGGGTACAGTCCCACACACACTGACTCTCACTGGGGTACGAGTTCCACACACACTGACTCTCACTGGGGTGTGGGTCCCACACACACTGACTCTCACTTGGGTACGGGTCCCACGCACATTGACTCTCACTGGGGTACGGGTCCCACACACACTGACTCTCACTGGGGTACGGGTCCCAGACACTCTGACTCTCACTAGGGTACAGTCCCACACACACTGACTCTCACTGGGGTACGGGTCCCACACACACTGACTCTCACTGTGGTACGGGTCCCACACACACTGACTCTCACTGGGGTACAGTCCCACAAACATTCTGTTACTGGGGGACAGTCCCACACACACTGACTCTCACTGGGGTACGGGTCCCACACACACTGACTCTCACTGGGGTACGGGTCCCACACACACTGACTCTCACTGGGGTACAGTCCCACACACACTGACTCTCACTGGGGTACAGTCCCACACACACTGACTCTCACTGGGGTACGGGTCCCACACACACTGACTCTCACTGGGGTACAGTCCCACACACACTGACTCTCACTGGGTACGGGTCCCACAAACACTGACTCTCACTGGGGTACGGGTCCCACACACACTGACTCTCACTGAGGTACGGGTCCCACACACACCGACTCTCACTGAGGTACGGGACCCACACACACTGACTCTCAGTGGGGCACGGGTCCCACACACACTTACTCTAACTAGGTTACAGTCCCACACACACTGACTCTCACTGGGGTACAGGTCCCACACACACTGACTCTCACTGGGGTACGGGTTCCACAAACACTGACTCTCACTGGGGTACGGGTCCCACACAAACTGACTCTCACTGGGGTACGGGTTCCACACACACTGGCTCTCACTGGGGTACCGGTCCCACACACACTAACTCTCACTGGGGTACAGTCCCACACACACTGACTCTCACGAGGGTACAGTCCCACACACACTGACTCTCACTGGGGTACGGGTCCCACACACACTAACTCTCACTGGGGTGCGGGTCCCACACACACTGACTCTCACTGGGGTATGGGTCCCACACACACTGACTCTCACTGGGGTACGGGTCCCACACACACTGACTCTCACTGGGGTACGGGTCCCACACACACTGACTCTCACTGGGGTACGGGTCCCACACACACTGACTCTCACTGGGGTACAGTCCCACACACACTGACTCTCACTGGGGTACGGGTCCCACACACACTGACTCTCACTGGGTTACGGGTCCCACACACACTGACTCTCAATGGGGTACAGTCCCACACACACTAACTCTCACTGGGGTACGGGTCCCACACACACTGACTCTCACTGGGGTATGCGTCCCACACACACTGACTCTCACTGGGGTACAGTCCCACAAACATTCTCTTACTGGGGTACACTCCCACACACACTGACTCTCACTGGGGTACGGGTCCCACACACACTGACTCTCACTGGGGTACAGTCCCACAAACACTGACTCTCACTGGGGTACGGGTCCCACACACACTGACTCTCACTGAGGTACGGGTCCCACACACACCGACTCTCACTGAGGTACGGGACCCACACACACTGACTCTCAGTGGGGCACGGGTCCCACAAACACTGACTCTCACTGGGGTACAGGTCCCACAAACACTGACTCTCAGTGGGGCACGGGTCCCACACACACTTACTCTAACTGGGTTACAGTCCCACACACACTGACTCTCACTGGGGTACGGGTCCCACACACACTGACTCTCACTTGGGTACGGGTCCCACACACACACTGACTATCACTTGGGTGCGGGTCCCACACACACTGACTCTCACTGGGATACGGGTCCCACACACACTGACTCTCACTGGGGTACAGTCCCACACACACTGACTCTCAATGGGGTACGGGTCCCACACACACTGACTCTCACTGAGGTACGGGTCCCACACACACTGACTCTTACTGGGGTACAGTCCCACACACACTGACTCTTACCGGGGTACGGGTCCCACACACAGACTCTCACTTGGGTACGGGTCCCACACACACACTGACTCTCACTTGGGTGCGGGTCCCACACACACTGACTCTCACTGGGATACGGGTCCCACACACACTGACTCTCACTCGGGTACAGTCCCACACACACTGACTATCACTGGGGTACAGGTCCCACACACACTAACTCTCACTGGGGTACGGGTCCCACACACACTGACTCTCACTGGGGTACGGGTCCCACACAAACTGACTCTCACTGGGGTACGGGTCCCACACACACTGACTCTCACTGGGGTACCGGTCCCACACACACTAACTCTCACTGGGGTACAGTGGCACACACACTGACTCTCACTAGGGTACAGTCCCACACACACTGACTCTCACTGGGGTACGAGTCCCACACACACTGACTCTCACTGGGGTGTGGGTCCCACACACACTGACTCTCACTTGGGTACGGGTCCCACGCACACTGACTCTCACTGGGGTACGGGTCCCACACACACTGACTCTCACTGGGGTACGGGTCCCAGACACTCTGACTCTCACTAGGGTACAGTCCCACACACACTGACTCTCACTGGGGTACGGGTCCCACACACACTGACTCTCACTGTGGTACGGGTCCCACACACACTGACTCTCACTGGGGTACAGTCCCACAAACATTCTGTTACTGGGGGACAGTCCCACACACACTGACTCTCACTGGGGTACGGGTCCCACACACACTGACTCTCACTGGGGTACGGGTCCCACACACACTGACTCTCACTGGGGTACAGTCCCACACACACTGACTCTCACTGGGGTACGGGTCCCACACACACTGACTCTCACTGGGGTACAGTCCCACACACACTGACTCTCACTGGGTACGGGTCCCACAAACACTGACTCTCACTGGGGTACGGGTCCCACACACACTGACTCTCACTGAGGTACGGGTCCCACACACACCGACTCTCACTGAGGTACGGGACCCACACACACTGACTCTCAGTGGGGCACGGGTCCCACACACACTTACTCTAACTCGGTTACAGTCCCACACACACTGACTCTCACTGGGGTACAGGTCCCACACACACTGACTCTCACTGGGGTACGGGTTCCACAAACACTGACTCTCACTGGGGTACGGGTCCCACACAAACTGACTCTCACTGGGGTACGGGTTCCACACACACTGGCTCTCACTGGGGTACCGGTCCCACACACACTAACTCTCACTGGGGTACAGTCCCACACACACTGACTCTCACGAGGGTACAGTCCCACACACACTGACTCTCACTGGGGTACGGGTCCCACACACACTAACTCTCACTGGGGTGCGGGTCCCACACACACTGACTCTCACTGGGGTATGGGTCCCACACACACTGACTCTCACTGGGGTACGGGTCCCACACACATTGACTCTCACTGGGGTGCGCGTCCCACACACACTGACTCCCACTGGGGTACGGGTCCCACACACACTGACTCTCACTGGGGTACGGGTCCCACACACACTGACTCTCACTGGGGTACAGTCCCACACACACTGACTCTCACTGGGGTACGGGTCCCACACACACTGACTCTCACTGGGTTACGGGTCCCACACACACTGACTCTCAATGGGGTACAGTCCCACACACACTGACTCTCACTGGGGTACGGGTCCCACACACACTGACTCTCACTGGGGTATGGGTCCCACACACACTGACTCTCACTGGGGTACAGTCCCACAAACATTCTCTCACTGGGGTACACTCCCACACACACTGACTCTCACTGGGGTACGGGTCCCACACACACTGACTCTCACTGGGGTTCAGTCCCACACACACTGACTCTCACTGGGGTACAGTCCCACAAACACTGACTCTCACTGGGGTACGGGACCCACACACAGACTCTCACTGGGGTCCGAGTCCCACACACACTGACTCTCACTCGGGTACAGTCCCACACACACTGACTCTCACTGGGGTACAGGTCCCACACACACTGACTCTCACTGGGGTACGGGTCCCACACACACTGACACTCACTGAGGTACGGGTCCCACACACACACTGACTCTCACTGGGGTACGGGTCCCACACACACTGACTCTCACTGGGGTACGGGTCCCACACACACACTGACTCTCACTGGGGTACAGGTCCCACACACACTGACTCTCACTGGTGTACGGGTCCCACACACACTGACTCTCACTGGGATACGGGTCCCACACACACTGACTCTCACTGGGGTACAGTCCCACACACACTGACTCTCAATGGGGTGCGGGTCCCACACACACTGACTCTCACTGAGGTACGGGTCCCACACACACTGACTCTTACTGGGGTACAGTCCCACACACACTGACTCTTACCGGGGTACGGGTCCCACACACACTGACTCTCACTTGGGTACGGGTCCCACACACACACTGACTCTCACTTGGGTGCGGGTCCCACACACACTGACTCTCACTGGGATACGGGTCCCACACACACTGACTCTCACTGGGGTACGGGTCCCATTCACACTGACTCTCACTGGGGTACGGGTCCCACACACACTGACTCTCACTGGGGTACAGTCCCACACACACTGACTCTCACTGGGGTACAGTCCCACACGCACTGATTCTCACTGGGGTACGGGTCCCACACACACTGACTCTCACTGGGGTACGGGACCCACACACACTGACTCTCACTGGGGTACAGTCCCACACACACTGATTCTCACTGAGGTACGGGACCCACACACACTGACTCTCACTGGGTTACAGTCCCACACACACTGACTCTCACTGGGGTACAGGTCCCACACACACTGACTCTCACTGGGGTACGGGTTCCACAAACACTGACTCTCACTGGGGTACGGGTACCAAACAAACTGACTCTCACTGGGGTACGGGTTCCACACACACTGGCTCTCACTGGGGTACCGGTCCCACACACACTAACTCTCACTGGGGTACAGTCCCACACACACTGACTCTCACGAGGGTACAGTCCGACACACACTGACTCTCACTGGGGTACGGGTCCCACACACACTAACTCTCACTGGGGTGCGGGTCCCACACACACTGACGCTCACTGGGGTACGGGTCCCACACACACTGACTCTCACTGGGGTACGGGTCCCACACACACTGACTCTCACTGGGGTGCGGGTCCCACACACACTGACTCCCACTGGGGTACGGGTCCCACACACACTGACTCTCACTGGGGTACGGGTCCCACACACACTGACTCTCACTGGGGTACAGTCCCACACACACTGACTCTCACTGGGGTACGGGTCCCACACACACTGACTCTCACTGGGTTACGGGTCCCACACACACTGACTCTCAATGGGGTACAGTCCCACACACACTGACTCTCACTGGGGTACGGGTCCCACACACACTGACTCTCACTGGGGTACAGTCCCACAAACATTCTCTTACTGGGGTACACTCCCACACACACTGACTCTCACTGGGGTACAGTCCCACACACACTGACTCTCACTGGGGTATGGGTCCCACACACACTGACTCTCACTGGGGTACAGTCCCACAAACATTCTCTTACTGGGGTACACTCCCACACACACTGACTCTCACTGGGGTACGGGTCCCACACACACTGACTCTCACTGGGGTTCAGTCCCACACACACTGACTCTCACTGGGGTACAGTCCCACAAACACTGACTCTCACTGGGGTACGGGTCCCACACACACTGACTCTCACTGAGGTACGGGTCCCACACACACCGACTCTCACTGAGGTACGGGACCCACACACACTGACTCTCAGTGGGGCACGGGTCCCACAAACACTGACTCTCACTGGGGTACGGGTCCCACACACACTGACTCCCACTGGGGCACGGGTCCCACAAACACTGACTCTCACTGGGGTACGGGTCCCACACACACTGACTCCCACTGAGGTACGGGACCCACACACACTGACTCTCAGTGGGGCACGGGTCCCACACACACTTACTCTAACTGGGTTACAGTCCCACACACACTGACTCTCACTGGGGTACAGGTCCCACACACACTGACTCTCACTGGGGAACAGTCCCACACACACTGACTCTCACTAGGGTACAGTCCCACACACACTGACTCTCACTGGGGTACGGGTCCCACACACACTGACTCTCACTGGGGTACGGGTCCCACACACACTGACTCTCACTGGGGTACGGGTCCCACACACACTGACTCTCACTGGGGTACGGGTCCCACACACACTGACTCTCACTGGGGTACAGTCCCACACACACTGATTCTCACTGAGGTACGGGACCCACACACACTGACTCTCAGTGGGGCACGGGTCCCACACACACTTACTCTAACTAGGTTACAGTCCCACACACACTGACTCTCACTGGGGTACAGGTCCCACACACACTGACTCTCACTGGGGTACAGTCTCACACACACTGACTCTCACTGGGGTACAGTCTCACACACACTGACTCTCACTGGGGTACGGGTTCCACACAAACTGACTCTCACTGGGGTACGGGTTCCACACAAACTGGCTCTCACTGGGGTACAGTCTCACACACACTGACTCTCACTGGGGTACGGGTACCACACAAACTGACTCTCACTGGGGTACGGGTTCCACACACACTGGCTCTCACTGGGGTACCGGTCCCACACACACTAACTCTCACTGGGGTACAGTCCCACACACACTGACTCTCACGAGGGTACAGTCCCACACACACTGACTCTCACTGGGGTACGGGTCCCACACACACTAACTCTCACTGGGGTGCGGGTCCCACACACACTGACGCTCACTGGGGTACGGGTCCCACACACACTGACTCTCACTGGGGTACGGGTCCCACACACACTGACTCTCACTGGGGTGCGGGTCCCACACACACTGACTCCCACTGGGGTACGGGTCCCACACACACTGACTCTCACTGGGGTACGGGTCCCACACACACTGACTCTCACTGGGGTACAGTCCCACACACACTGACTCTCACTGGGGTACGGGTCCCACACACACTGACTCTCACTGGGTTACGGGTCCCACACACACTGACTCTCAATGGGGTACAGTCCCACACACACTGACTCTCACTGGGGTACGGGTCCCACACACACTGACTCTCACTGGGGTACAGTCCCACAAACATTCTCTTACTGGGGTACACTCCCACACACACTGACTCTCACTGGGGTACAGTCCCACACACACTGACTCTCACTGGGGTATGGGTCCCACACACACTGACTCTCACTGGGGTACAGTCCCACAAACATTCTCTTACTGGGGTACACTCCCACACACACTGACTCTCACTGGGGTACGGGTCCCACACACACTGACTCTCACTGGGGTGCGGGTCCCACACACACTGACTCCCACTGGGGTACGGGTCCCACACACACTGACTCTCACTGGGGTACGGGTCCCACACACACTGACTCTCACTGGGGTACAGTCCCACACACACTGACTCTCACTGGGGTACGGGTCCCACACACACTGACTCTCACTGGGTTACGGGTCCCACACACACTGACTCTCAATGGGGTACAGTCCCACACACACTGACTCTCACTGGGGTACGGGTCCCACACACACTGACTCTCACTGGGGTACAGTCCCACAAACATTCTCTTACTGGGGTACACTCCCACACACACTGACTCTCACTGGGGTACAGTCCCACACACACTGACTCTCACTGGGGTATGGGTCCCACACACACTGACTCTCACTGGGGTACAGTCCCACAAACATTCTCTTACTGGGGTACACTCCCACACACACTGACTCTCACTGGGGTACGGGTCCCACACACACTGACTCTCACTGGGGTTCAGTCCCACACACACTGACTCTCACTGGGGTACGGGTCCCACACACACTGACTCTCACTGGGGTACAGTCCCACAAACACTGACTCTCACTGGGGTACGGGTCCCACACACACTGACTCTCACTGGGGTACAGTCCCACAAACATTCTCTTACTGGGGTACACTCCCACACACACTGACTCTCACTGGGGTACGGGTCCCACACACACTGACTCTCACTGGGGTTCAGTCCCACACACACTGACTCTCACTGGGGTACAGTCCCACAAACACTGACTCTCACTGGGGTACGGGTCCCACACACACAGACTCTCACTGAGGTACGGGTCCCACACACACCGACTCTCACTGAGGTACGGGACCCACACACACTGACTCTCAGTGGGGCACGGGTCCCACAAACACTGACTCTCACTGGGGTACGGGTCCCACACACACTGACTCCCACTGGGGCACGGGTCCCACAAACACTGACTCTCACTGGGGTACGGGTCCCACACACACTGACTCCCACTGAGGTACGGGTCCAACACACACTGACTCTCACTGGGGTACGGGTCCCACACACACTGACTCTCACTGGGGTACGGGTCCCACACACACTGACTCTCACTGGGGTACAGGTCCCACACACACTGACTCTCACTGGGGTACGGGTTCCACAAACACTGACTCTCACTGGGGTACGGGTCCCACACAAACTGACTCTCACTGGGGTATGGGTTCCACACACACTTGCTCTCACTGGGGAACCGGTCCCGCACACACTAACTCTCACTGGGGAACAGTCCCACACACACTGACTCTCACTAGGGTACAGTCCCACACACACTGACTCTCACTGGGGTACTGGTCCCACACACACTGACTCTCACTGGGGTACGGGTCCCACACACACTGACTCTCACTGGGGTACGGGTCCCACACACACTGACTCTCACTGGGGTATGGGTCCCACACACACTGACTCTCACTGGGGTGCGGGTCCCACACACACTGACTCCCACTGGGGTACGGGTCCCACACACACTGACTCTCACTGGGGTACGGGTCCCACACACACTGACTCTCACTGGGGTACGGGTCCCACACACACTGACTCTCACTGGGGTACGGGTCCCACACACACTGACTCTCACTGGGGTACGGGACCCACACACAGACTCTCACTGGGGTCCGAGTCCCACACACACTGACTCTCACTCGGGTACAGTCCCACACACACTGACTCTCACTGGGGTACAGGTCCCACACACACTGACTCTCACTGGGGTACGGGTCCCACACACACTGACACTCACTGGGGTACGTGTCCCACACACACACTGACTCTCACTGGGGTACGGGTCCCACACACACTGACTCTCACTGGGGTACGGGTCCCACACACACTGACTCTCACTGGTGTACGGGTCCCACACACACTGACTCTCACTGGGATACGGGTCCCACACACGCTGACTCTCACTGGGGTACAGTCCCACACACACTGACACTCAATGGGGTACGGGTCCCACACACACTGACTCTCACTGAGGTACGGGTCCCACACACACTGACTCTTACTCGGGTACAGTCCCACACACACTGACTCTTACCGGGGTACGGGTCCCACACACACTGACTCTCACTTGGGTACGGGTCCCACACACACACTGACTCTCACTTGGGTGCGGGTCCCACACACACTGACTCTCACTGGGATACGGGTCCCACACACACTGACTCTCACTGGGGTACGGGTCCCATTCACACTGACTCTCACTGGGGTACGGGTCCCACACACACTGACTCTCACTGGGGTACAGTCCCACACACACTGACTCTCACTGGGGTACAGTCCCACACACACTGATTCTCACTGGGGTACGGGTCCCACACACACTGACTCTCACTGGGGTACGGGACCCACACACACTGACTCTCACTGGGGTCCGGGTCCCACACACACTGACTCTCACTCGGGTACCGTCCCACACACACTGACTATCACTGGGGTACAGGTCCCACACACACTAACTCTCACTGGGGTACGGGTCCCACACACACTGACTCTCACTGGGGTACGGGTCCCACACAAACTGACTCTCACTGGGGTACGGGTCCCACACACACTGACTCTCACTGGGGTACCGGTCCCACACACACTAACTCTCACTGGGGTACAGTGGCACACACACTGACTCTCACTAGGGTACAGTCCCACACACACTGACTCTCACTGGGGTACGAGTCCCACACACACTGACTCTCACTGGGGTGTGGGTCCCACACACACTGACTCTCACTTGGGTACGGGTCCCACGCACACTGACTCTCACTGGGGTACGGGTCCCACACACACTGACTCTCACTGGGGTACGGGTCCCAGACACTCTGACTCTCACTAGGGTACAGTCCCACACACACTGACTCTCACTGGGGTACGGGTCCCACACACACTGACTCTCACTGTGGTACGGGTACCACACACACTGACTCTCACTGGGGTACAGTCCCACAAACATTCTGTTACTGGGGTACAGTCCCACACACACTGACTCTCACTGGGGTACGGGTCCCACACACACTGACTCTCACTGGGGTACGGGTCCCACACACACTGACTCTCACTGGGGTACAGTCCCACACACACTGACTCTCACTGGGGTACGGGTCCCACACACACTGACTCTCACTGGGGTACAGTCCCACACACACTGACTCTCACTGGGTACGGGTCCCACAAACACTGACTCTCACTGGGGTACGGGTCCCACACACACTGACTCTCACTGAGGTACGGGTCCCACACACACCGACTCTCACTGAGGTACGGGACCCACACACACTGACTCTCAGTGGGGCACGGGTCCCACACACACTTACTCTAACTAGGTTACAGTCCCACACACACTGAATCTCACTGGGGTACAGGTCCCACACACACTGACTCTCACTGGGGTACGGGTTCCACAAACACTGACTCTCACTGGGGTACGGGTCCCACACACACTGACTCTCACGAGGGTACAGTCCCACACACACTGACTCTCACTGGGGTACGGGTCCCACACACACTAACTCTCACTGGGGTGCGGGTCCTACACACACTGACTCTCACTGGGGTACGGGTCCCACACACACTGACTCTCACTGGGGTACGGGTCCCACACACACTGACTCTCACTGGGGTGCGGCTCCCACACACACTGACTCCCACTGGGGTACGGGTCCCACACACACTGACTCTCACTGGGGTACGGGTCCCACACACACTGACTCTCACTGGGGTACAGTCCCACACACACTGACTCTCACTGGGGTACGGGTCCCACACACACTGACTCTCACTGGGTTACGGGTCCCACACACACTGACTCTCAATGGGGTACAGTCCCACACACACTGACTCTCACTGGGGTACGGGTCCCACACACACTGACTCTCACTGGGGTACGGGTCCCACACACACTGACTCTCACTGGGGTTCAGTCCCACACACACTGACTCTCACTGGGGTACAGTCCCACAAACACTGACTCTCAATGGGTACGGGTCCCACACACACTGACTCTCAGTGGGGCACGGGTCCCACAAACACTGACTCTCACTGAGGTACGGGTCCCACACACACCGACTCTCACTGAGGTACGGGACCCACACATACTGACTCTCAGTGGGGCAGGGGTCCCACACACACTGACTCTAACTGGGTTACAGTCCCACACACACTGACTCTCACTGGGGTACAGGTCCCACACACACTGACTCTCACTGGGGTACGGGTTCCACAAACACTGACTCTCACTGGGGTACGGGTCCCACACAAACTGACTCTCACTGGGGTATGGGTTCCACACACACTGGCTCTCACTGGGGAACCGGTCCCACACACACTAACTCTCACTGGGGAACAGTCCCACACACACTGACTCTCACTAGGGTACAGTCCCACACACACTGACTCTCACTGGGGTACAGGTCCCACACACACTGACTCTCACTGGGGTACGGGTCCCACACACACTGACACTCACTGGCTTACGTGTCCCACACACACACTGACTCTCACTGGGGTACGGGTCCCACACACACTGACTCTCACTGGGGTACGGGTCCCACACACACACTGACTCTCACTGGGGTACAGGTCCCACACACACTGACTCTCACTGGTGTACGGGTCCCACACACACTGACTCTCACTGGGATATGGGTCCCACACACACTGACTCTCACTGGGGTACAGTCCCACACACACTGACACTCAATGGGGTACGGGTCCCACACACACTGACTCTCACTGAGGTACGGGTCCCACACACACTGACTCTTACTCGGGTACAATCCCACACACACTGACTCTTACCGGGGTACGTGTCCCACACACACTGACTCTCACTTGGGTACGGGTCCCACACACACTGATTCTCACTGGGGTACGGGTCCCACACACACTGACTCTCACTGGGGTACGGGACCCACACACACTGACTCTCACTGGGGTCCGGGTCCCACACACACTGACTCTCACTCGGGTACCGTCCCACACACACTGACTATCACTGGGGTACAGGTCCCACACACACTAACTCTCACTGGGGTACGGGTCCCACACACACTGACTCTCACTGGGGTACGGGTCCCACACAAACTGACTCTCACTGGGGTACGGGTCCCACACACACTGACTCTCACTGGGGTACCGGTCCCACACACACTAACTCTCACTGGGGTACAGTGGCACACACACTGACTCTCACTAGGGTACAGTCCCACACACACTGACTCTCACTGGGGTACGAGTCCCACACACACTGACTCTCACTGGGGTGTGGGTCCCACACACACTGACTCTCACTTGGGTACGGGTCCCACGCACACTGACTCTCACTGGGGTACGGGTCCCACACACACTGACTCTCACTGGGGTACGGGTCCCAGACACTCTGACTCTCACTAGGGTACAGTCCCACACACACTGACTCTCACTGGGGTACGGGTCCCACACACACTGACTCTCACTGTGGTACGGGTACCACACACACTGACTCTCACTGGGGTACAGTCCCACAAACATTCTGTTACTGGGGTACAGTCCCACACACACTGACTCTCACTGGGGTACGGGTCCCACACACACTGACTCTCACTGGGGTACGGGTCCCACACACACTGACTCTCACTGGGGTACAGTCCCACACACACTGACTCTCACTGGGGTACGGGTCCCACACACACTGACTCTCACTGGGGTACAGTCCCACACACACTGACTCTCACTGGGTACGGGTCCCACAAACACTGACTCTCACTGGGGTACGGGTCCCACACACACTGACTCTCACTGAGGTACGGGTCCCACACACACCGACTCTCACTGAGGTACGGGACCCACACACACTGACTCTCAGTGGGGCACGGGTCCCACACACACTTACTCTAACTAGGTTACAGTCCCACACACACTGAATCTCACTGGGGTACAGGTCCCACACACACTGACTCTCACTGGGGTACGGGTTCCACAAACACTGACTCTCACTGGGGTACGGGTCCCACACACACTGACTCTCACGAGGGTACAGTCCCACACACACTGACTCTCACTGGGGTACGGGTCCCACACACACTAACTCTCACTGGGGTGCGGGTCCTACACACACTGACTCTCACTGGGGTACGGGTCCCACACACACTGACTCTCACTGGGGTACGGGTCCCACACACACTGACTCTCACTGGGGTGCGGCTCCCACACACACTGACTCCCACTGGGGTACGGGTCCCACACACACTGACTCTCACTGGGGTACGGGTCCCACACACACTGACTCTCACTGGGGTACAGTCCCACACACACTGACTCTCACTGGGGTACGGGTCCCACACACACTGACTCTCACTGGGTTACGGGTCCCACACACACTGACTCTCAATGGGGTACAGTCCCACACACACTGACTCTCACTGGGGTACGGGTCCCACACACACTGACTCTCACTGGGGTACGGGTCCCACACACACTGACTCTCACTGGGGTTCAGTCCCACACACACTGACTCTCACTGGGGTACAGTCCCACAAACACTGACTCTCAATGGGTACGGGTCCCACACACACTGACTCTCAGTGGGGCACGGGTCCCACAAACACTGACTCTCACTGAGGTACGGGTCCCACACACACCGACTCTCACTGAGGTACGGGACCCACACATACTGACTCTCAGTGGGGCAGGGGTCCCACACACACTGACTCTAACTGGGTTACAGTCCCACACACACTGACTCTCACTGGGGTACAGGTCCCACACACACTGACTCTCACTGGGGTACGGGTTCCACAAACACTGACTCTCACTGGGGTACGGGTCCCACACAAACTGACTCTCACTGGGGTATGGGTTCCACACACACTGGCTCTCACTGGGGAACCGGTCCCACACACACTAACTCTCACTGGGGAACAGTCCCACACACACTGACTCTCACTAGGGTACAGTCCCACACACACTGACTCTCACTGGGGTACAGGTCCCACACACACTGACTCTCACTGGGGTACGGGTCCCACACACACTGACACTCACTGGCTTACGTGTCCCACACACACACTGACTCTCACTGGGGTACGGGTCCCACACACACTGACTCTCACTGGGGTACGGGTCCCACACACACACTGACTCTCACTGGGGTACAGGTCCCACACACACTGACTCTCACTGGTGTACGGGTCCCACACACACTGACTCTCACTGGGATATGGGTCCCACACACACTGACTCTCACTGGGGTACAGTCCCACACACACTGACACTCAATGGGGTACGGGTCCCACACACACTGACTCTCACTGAGGTACGGGTCCCACACACACTGACTCTTACTCGGGTACAATCCCACACACACTGACTCTTACCGGGGTACGTGTCCCACACACACTGACTCTCACTTGGGTACGGGTCCCACACACACACTGACTCTCACTTGGGTGCGGGTCCCACACACACTGACTCTCACTGGGATACGGGTCCCACACACACTGACTCTCACTGGGGTACGGGTCCCATTCACACTGACTCTCACTGGGGTACGGGTCCCACACACACTGACTCTCACTGGGGTACAGTCCCACACACACTGACTCTCACTGGGGTACAGTCCCACACACACTGATTCTCACTGGGGTACGGGTCCCACACAAACTGACTCTCACTGGGGCACGGGACCCACACACACTGACTCTCACTGGGGTCCGGGTCCCACACACACTGACTCTCACTCGGGGACAGTCCCACACACACTGACTCTCACTGGGGTACAGGTCCCACACACACTAACACTCACTGGGGTACGGGTCCCACACACACTGACTCTCACTGGGGTACGGGTCCCACACAAACTGACTCTCACTGGGGTACGGGTCCCACACACACTGACTCTCACTGGGGTACCGGTCCCACACACACTAACTCTCACTGGGGTACGAGTCCCACACACACTGACTCTCACTTGGGTACGGGTCCCACGCACACTGACTCTCACTGGGGTACGGGTCCCACACACACTGACTCTCACTGGGGTACGGGTCCCAGACACTCTGACTCTCACTAGGATACAGTCCCACACACACTGACTCTCACTGGGGTACGGGTCCCACACACACTGACTCTCACTGTGGTACGGGTCCCACACACACTGACTCTCACTGGGGTACAGTCCCACAAACATTCTGTTACTGGGGTACAGTCCCACACACACTGACTCTCACTGGGGTACGGGTCCCACACACACTGACTCTCACTGGGGTACGGGTCCCACACACACTGACTCTCACTGGGGTACAGTCCCACACACACTGACTCTCACTGGGGTACGGGTCCCACACACACTGACTCTCACTGGGGTACAGTCCCACACACACTGACTCTCACTGTGGTACGGGTCCCACACACACTGACTCTCACTGGGGTACAGTCCCACAAACATTCTGTTACTGGGGTACAGTCCCACACACACTGACTCTCACTGGGGTACGGGTCCCACACACACTGACTCTCACTGGGGTACGGGTCCCACACACACTAACTCTCACTGGGGTACAGTCCCACACACACTGACTCTCACGAGGGTACAGTCCCACACACACTGACTCTCACTGGGGTACGGGTCCCACACACACTAACTCTCACTGGGGTGCGGGTCCTACACACACTGACTCTCACTGGGGTACGGGTCCCACACACACTGACTCTCACTGGGGTACGGGTCCCACACACACTGACTCTCACTGGGGTGCGGCTCCCACACACACTGACTCCCACTGGGGTACGGGTCCCACACACACTGACTCTCACTGGGGTACGGGTCCCACACACACTGACTCTCACTGGGGTACAGTCCCACACACACTGACTCTCACTGGGGTACGGGTCCCACACACACTGACTCTCACTGGGTTACGGGTCCCACACACACTGACTCTCAATGGGGTACAGTCCCACACACACTGACTTTCACTGGGGTACGGGTCCCACACACACTGACTCTCACTGGGGTACGGGTCCCACACACACTGACTCTCACTGGGGTTCAGTCCCACACACACTGACTCTCACTGGGGTACAGTCCCACAAACACTGACTCTCAATGGGTACGGGTCCCACACACACTGACTCTCAGTGGGGCACGGGTCCCACAAACACTGACTCTCACTGAGGTACGGGTCCCACACACACCGACTCTCACTGAGGTACGGGACCCACACATACTGACTCTCAGTGGGGCAGGGGTCCCACACACACTGACTCTAACTGGGTTACAGTCCCACACACACTGACTCTCACTGGGGTACAGGTCCCACACACACTGACTCTCACTGGGGTACGGGTTCCACAAACACTGACTCTCACTGGGGTACGGGTCCCACACAAACTGACTCTCACTGGGGTATGGGTTCCACACACACTGGCTCTCACTGGGGAACCGGTCCCACACACACTAACTCTCACTGGGGAACAGTCCCACACACACTGACTCTCACTAGGGTACAGTCCCACACACACTGACTCTCACTGGGGTACAGGTCCCACACACACTGACTCTCACTGGGGTACGGGTCCCACACACACTGACACTCACTGGCTTACGTGTCCCACACACACACTGACTCTCACTGGGGTACGGGTCCCACACACACTGACTCTCACTGGGGTACGGGTCCCACACACACACTGACTCTCACTGGGGTACAGGTCCCACACACACTGACTCTCACTGGTGTACGGGTCCCACACACACTGACTCTCACTGGGATATGGGTCCCACACACACTGACTCTCACTGGGGTACAGTCCCACACACACTGACTCTCACTGGGTACGGGTCCCACAAACACTGACTCTCACTGGGGTACGGGTCCCACACACACTGACTCTCACTGAGGTACGGGTCCCACACACACCGACTCTCACTGAGGTACGGGACCCACACACACTGACTCTCAGTGGGGCACGGGTCCCACACACACTTACTCTAACTAGGTTACAGTCCCACACACACTGACTCTCACTGGGGTACAGTCCCACACACACTGACTCTCACTGGGTACGGGTCCCACAAACACTGACTCTCACTGGGGTACAGTCCCACACACACTGACTCTCACGAGGGTACAGTCCCACACACACTGATTCTCACTGGGGTACGGGTCCCACACACACTAACTCTCACTGGGGTGCGGGTTCCACACACACTGACTCTCACTGGGGTACGGGTCCCACACACACTGACTCTCACTGGGGTACGGGTCCCACACACACTGACTCTCACTGGGGTGCGGGTCCCACACACACTGACTCCCACTGGGGTACGGGTCCCACACACACTGACTCTCACTGGGGTACGGGTCCCACACACACTGACTCTCACTGGGGTACAGTCCCACACACACGGACTCTCACTGGGGTACGGGTCCCACACACACTGACTCTCACTGGGGTACGTGACCCACACACAGACTCTCACTGGGGTCCGGGTCCCACACACACTGATTCTCACTCGGGTACAGTCCCCAACACACTGACTCTCACTGGGGTACAGGTCCCACGCACACTGACTCTCACTGGGGTACGGGTCCCACACACACTGACACTCACTGGGGTACGGGTCCCACACACACACTGACTCTCACTGGGGTACGGGTCCCACACACACTGACTCTCACTGGGGTACAGGTCCCACACACACTGACTCTCACTGGGGTACAGTCCCACACACACTGACTCTCACTGGGGTACAGGTCCCACACACACTGACTCTCACTGGAGTACAGTCCCACACACACTGACTCTC
The DNA here is from genome assembly GCF_044704955.1 of Pristiophorus japonicus. Taxonomy (NCBI): domain Eukaryota; kingdom Metazoa; phylum Chordata; class Chondrichthyes; family Pristiophoridae; genus Pristiophorus; species Pristiophorus japonicus. The sequence continues at coordinate 221,622,891 of NC_091986.1, read as the reverse complement.
ACTGGGGTACGGGTCCCACACAAACTGACTCTCACTGGGGTACGGGTCCCACACACACTGACTCGCACTGGGGTACCGGTCCCACACACACTGACTCTCACTGGGGTACAGTCCCACACACACTGACTCTCACTGGGGTACGGGTCCCACACACACTGACTCTCACTGGGGTACGGGTCCCACACACACTGACTCTCACAGGGGTACCGGTCCCACACACACTGACGCTCACTGGGGTACAGTCCCACACACACTGACTCTAACTGGGGTACAGTCCCATACACACTGACTCTCACTAGGGTACAGTCCCACACACACTGACTCTCACTGGGGTACGGGTCCCACACACACTGACTCCCACTGGGTTATGGGTCCCACACACACTGACTCTCAATGGGGTACAGTCCCACACACACTGACTCTCACTGGGGTACGGGTCCCATTCACACTGACTCTCACTGGGGTACGGGTCCCACACACACTGACTCTCACTGGGGTACAGTCCCACACACACTGACTCTCACTGGGGTACAGTCCCACACACACTGATGCTCACTGGTGTACGGGTCCCACACACACTGACACTCACTGGGGTACGGGACCCACGCACACTGACTCTCACTGGGGTCCGGGTCCCACACACACTGACTCTCACTGGGGTACAGTCCCACACACACTGACTCTCACTGGGGTCCAGGTCCCACACACACTGACTCTCACTGGGGTACGGGTCCCACACACACTGACTCTCACTGGGGTACGGGTCCCACACACACTGACTCTCACTGGGGTACGGGTCCCACACAAACTGACTCTCACTGGGGTACGGGTCCCACACAAACTGACTCTCACTGGGGTACGGGTCCCACACAAACTGACTCTCACTGGGGTACGGGTCCCACACACACTGACTCTCACTGGGGTACCGGTCCCACACACACTAACTCTCACTGGGGTACAGTGGCACACACACTGACTCTCACTAGGGTACAGTCCCACACACACTGACTCTCACTGGGGTACGAGTCCCACACACACTGACTCTCACTGGGGTGTGGGTCCCACACACACTGACTCTCACTGGGGTACAGTCCCACACACACTGACTCTCACTTGGGTACGGGTCCCACACACACTGACTCTCACTGGGGTACGGGTCCCACACACACTGACTCTCACTGGGGTACGGGTCCCACACACTCTGACTCTCACTAGGGTACAGTCCCACACACACTGACTCTCACTGGGGTACGGGTCCCACACACACTGACTCTCACTGTGGTACGGGTCCCACACACACTGACTCTCACTGGGGTACAGTCCCACAAACATTCTGTTACTGGGGTACAGTCCCACACACACTGACTCTCACTGGGGTACGGGTCCCACACACACTGACTCTCACTGGGGTACGGGTCCCACACACACTGACTCTCACTGGGGTACAGTCCCACACACACTGACTCTCACTGGGTACGGGTCCCACAAACACTGACTCTCACTGGGGTACGGGTCCCACACACACTGACTCTCACTGAGGTACGGGTCCCACACACACCGACTCTCACTGAGGTACGGGACCCACACACACCGACTCTCAGTGGGGCACGGGTCCCACACACACTTACTCTAACTGGGTTACAGTCCCACACACACTGACTCTCACTGGGGTACAGGTCCCACACACACTGACTCTCACTGGGGTACGGGTTCCACAATAACTGACTCTCACTGGGGTACGGGTCCCACACAAACTGACTCTCACTGGGGTACGGGTTCCACACACACTGGCTCTCACTGGGGTACCGGTCCCACACACACTAACTCTCACTGGGGTACAGTCCCACACACACTGACTCTCACGAGGGTACAGTCCCACACACACTGACTCTCACTGGGGTACGGGTCCCACACACACTAACTCTCACTGGGGTACGGGTCCCACACACACTGACTCTCACTGGGGTGCGGGTCCCACACACACTGACTCCCACTGGGGTACGGGTCCCACACACACTGACTCTCACTGGGGTACGGGTCCCACACACACTGACTCTCACTGGGGTACAGTCCCACACACACTGACTCTCACTGGGGTACGGGTCCCACACACACTGACTCTCACTGGGTTACGGGACCCACACACAGACTCTCACTGGGGTCCGGGTCCCACACACACTGACTCTCACTCGGGTACAGTCCCCAACACACTGACTCTCACTGGGGTACAGGTCCCACACACACTGACTCTCACTGGGGTACGGGTCCCACACACACTGACACTCACTGGGGTACGGATCCCACACACACACTGACTCTCATTGGGGTACGGGTCCCACACACACTGACTCTCACTGGGGTACAGGTCCCACACACACTGACTCTCACTGGGGTACAGTCCCACACACACTGACTCTCACTGGGGTACAGGTCCCACACACACTGACTCTCACTGGAGTACAGTCCCACACACACTGACTCTCACTGGGGTACGGGTCCCACACAAACTGACTCTCACTGGGGTACGGGTCCCACACACACTGACTCTCACTGGGGTACCGGTCCCACACACACTGACTCTCACTGGGGTACGGGTCCCACACACACTGACTCTCACTGGGGTGCGGGTCCCACACACACTGACTCCCACTGGGGTACGGGTCCCACACACACTGACTCTCACTGGGGTACGGGTCCCACACACACTGACTCTCACTGGGGTACAGTCCCACACACACTGACTCTCACTGGGGTACGGGTCCCACACACACTGACTCTCACTGGGGTACGGGACCCACACACAGACTCTCACTGGGGTCCGGGTCCCACACACACTGACTCTCACTCGGGTACAGTCCCCAACACACTGACTCTCACTGGGGTACAGGTCCCACACACACTGACTCTCACTGCGGTACGGGTCCCACACACACTGACACTCACTGGGGTACGGGTCCCACACACACACTGACTCTCACTGGGGTACGGGTCCCACACACACTGACTCTCACTGGGGTACAGGTCCCACACACACTGACTCTCACTGGGGTACAGTCCCACACACACTGACTCTCACTGGGGTACAGGTCCCACACACACTGACTCTCACTGGGGTACAGTCCCACACACACTGACTCTCACTGGGGTACGGGTCCCACACACACTGACTCTCACTGGGGTACGGGTCCCACACACACTGACTCTCACTGGGGTACCGGTCCCACACACACTGACTCTAACTGGGGTACAGTCCCATACACATTGACTCTCACTAGGGTACAGTCCCACACACACTGACTCTCACTGGGGTACGGGTCCAACACACACTGACTCTCACTGGGGTACGGGTCCCACACAAACTGACTCTCACTGGGGTACGGGTCCCACACAAACTGACTCTCACTGGGGTACGGGTCCCACACAAACTGACTCTCACTGGGGTACGGGTCCCACACACACTGACTCTCACTGGGGTACCGGTCCCACACACACTAACTCTCACTGGGGTACAGTGGCACACACACTGAATCTCACTAGGGTACAGTCCCACACACACTGACTCTCACTGGGGTACGAGTCCCACACACACTGACTCTCACTGGGGTGTGGGTCCCACACACACTGACTCTCACTGGGGTACAGTCCCACACACACTGACTCTCACTTGGGTACGGGTCCCACACACACTGACTCTCACTGGGGTACGGGTCCCACACACACTGACTCTCACTGGGGTACGGGTCCCACACACTCTGACTCTCACTAGGGTACAGTCCCACACACACTGACTCTCACTGGGGTACGGGTCCCACACACACTGACTCTCACTGTGGTACGGGTCCCACAAACATTCTGTTACTGGGGTACAGTCCCACACACACTGACTCTCACTGGGGTACGGGTCCCACACACACTGACTCTCACTGGGGTACGGGTCCCACACACACTGACTCTCACTGGGGTACAGTCCCACACACACTGACTCTCACTGGGGTACGGGTCCCACACATACTGACTCTCACTGGGGTACAGTCCCACACACACTGACTCTCACTGGGTACGGGTCCCACAAACACTGACTCTCACTGGGGTACGGGTCCCACACACACTGACTCTCACTGGGGTACGGGACCCACACACAGACTCTCACTGGGGTCCGGGTCCCACACACACTGACTCTCACTCGGGTACAGTCCCCAACACACTGACTCTCACTGGGGTACAGGTCCCACACACACTGACTCTCACTGGGGTACGGGTCCCACACACACTGACACTCACTGGGGTACGGATCCCACACACACACTGACTCTCACTGGGGTACGGGTCCCACACACACTGACTCTCACTGGGGTACAGGTCCCACACACACTGACTCTCACTGGGGTACAGTCCCACACACACTGACTCTCACTGGGGTACAGGTCCCACACACACTGACTCTCACTGGAGTACAGTCCCACACACACTGACTCTCACTGGGGTACGGGTCCCACACAAACTGACTCTCACTGGGGTACGGGTCCCACACACACTGACTCTCACTGGGGTACCGGTCCCACACACACTGACTCTCACTGGGGTACGGGTCCCACACACACTGACTCTCACTGGGGTGCGGGTCCCACACACACTGACTCCCACTGGGGTACGGGTCCCACACACACTGACTCTCACTGGGGTACGGGTCCCACACACACTGACTCTCACTGGGGTACAGTCCCACACACACTGACTCTCACTGGGGTACGGGTCCCACACACACTGACTCTCACTGGGGTACGGGACCCACACACAGACTCTCACTGGGGTCCGGGTCCCACACACACTGACTCTCACTCGGGTACAGTCCCCAACACACTGACTCTCACTGGGGTACAGGTCCCACACACACTGACTCTCACTGGGGTACGGGTCCCACACACACTGACACTCACTGGGGTACGGGTCCCACACACACACTGACTCTCACTGGGGTACGGGTCCCACACACACTGACTCTCACTGGGGTACAGGTCCCACACACACTGACTCTCACTGGGGTACAGTCCCACACACACTGACTCTCACTGGGGTACAGGTCCCACACACACTGACTCTCACTGGGGTACAGTCCCACACACACTGACTCTCACTGGGGTACGGGTCCCACACACACTGACTCTCACTGGGGTACGGGTCCCACACACACTGACTCTCACTGGGGTACCGGTCCCACACACACTGACTCTAACTGGGGTACAGTCCCATACACATTGACTCTCACTAGGGTACAGTCCCACACACACTGACTCTCACTGGGGTACGGGTCCCACACACACTGACTCCCACTGGGTTACGGGTCCCACACACACTGACTCTCACTGGGGTACAGTCCCACACACACTGACTCTCACTGGGGTACAGTCCCACACACACTGATTCTCACTGGGGTACGGGTCCCACACACACTGACTCTCACTGGGGTACAGTCCCACACACACTGACTCTCACTGGGGTACGGGTCCCATTCACACTGACTCTCACTGGGGTACGGGTCCCACACACACTGACTCTCACTGGGGTACAGTCCCACACACACTGACTCTCACTGGGGTACAGTCCCACACACACTGATTCTCACTGGGGTACGGGTCCCACACACACTGACTCTCACTGGGGTACGGGACCCACACACACTGACTCTCACTGGGGTCCGGGTCCCACACACACTGACTCTCACTCGGGTACAGTCCCACACACACTGACTCTCACTGGGGTCCAGGTCCCACACACACTGACTCTCACTGGGGTACGGGTCCCACACACACTGACTCTCACTGGGGTACGGGTCCCACACACACTGACTCTCACTGGGGTACGGGCCCCACACAAACTGACTCTCACTGGGGTACGGGTCCCACACGAACTGACTCTCACTGGGGTACGGGTCCCACACACACTGACTCTCACTGGGGTACGGGTCCCACACACACTAACTCTCACTGGGGTACGGGTCCCACACACACTGACTCTCACTGGGGTGCGGGTCCCACACACACTGACTCCCACTGGGGTACGGGTCCCACACACACTGACTCTCACTGGGGTACGGGTCCCACACACACTGACTCTCACTGGGGTACAGGTCCCACACACACTGACTCTCACTGGGGTACAGTCCCACACACACTGACTCTCACTGGGGTACAGGTCCCACACACACTGACTCTCACTGGAGTACAGTCCCACACACACTGACTCTCACTGGGGTACGGGTCCCACACAAACTGACTCTCACTGGGGTACGGGTCCCACACACACTGACTCTCACTGGGGTACCGGTCCCACACACACTGACTCTCACTGGGGTACGGGTCCCACACACACTGACTCTCACTGGGGTGCGGGTCCCACACACACTGACTCCCACTGGGGTACGGATCCCACACACACAGACTCTCACTGGGGTACGGGTCCCACACACACTGACTCTCACTGGGGTACAGTCCCACACACACTGACTCTCACTGGGGTACGGGTCCCGCACACACTGACTCTCACTGGGGTACGGGACCCACACACAGACTCTCACTGGGGTCCGGGTCCCACACACACTGACTCTCACTCGGGTACAGTCCCCAACACACTGACTCTCACTGGGGTACAGGTCCCACACACACTGACTCTCACTGGGGTACGGGTCCCACACACACTGACACTCACTGGGGTACGGGTCCCACACACACACTGACTCTCACTGGGGTACGGGTCCCACACACACTGACTCTCACTGGGGTACAGGTCCCACACACACTGACTCTCACTGGGGTACAGTCCCACACACACTGACTCTCACTGGGGTACAGGTCCCACACACACTGACTCTCACTGGAGTACAGTCCCACACACACTGACTCTCACTGGGGTACGGGTCCCACACAAACTGACTCTCACTGGGGTACGGGTCCCACACACACTGACTCTCACTGGGGTACCGGTCCCACACACACTGACTCTCACTGGGGTACAGTCCCACACACACTGACTCTCACTGGGGTACGGGTCCCACACACACTGACTCTCACTGGGGTACCGGTCCCACACACACTGACGCTCACTGGAGTACAGTCCCACACACACTGACTCTAACTGGGGTACAGTCCCATACACATTGACTCTCACTAGGGTACAGTCCCACACACACTGACTCTCACTGGGGTACGGGTCCCACACACACTGACTCCCACTGGGTTACGGGTCCCACACACACTGACTCTCACTGGGGTACAGTCCCACACACACTGACTCTCACTGGGGTACAGTCCCACACACACTGATTCTCACTGGGGTACGGGTCCCACACACACTGACTCTCACTGGGGTACAGTCCCACACACACTGACTCTCACTGGGGTACGGGTCCCATTCACACTGACTCTCACTGGTGTACGGGTCCCACACACACTGACTCTCACTGGGGTACAGTCCCACACACACTGACTCTCACTGGGGTACAGTCCCACACACACTGATTCTCACTGGGGTACGGGTACCACACACACTGACTCTCACTGGGGTACGGGACCCACACACACTGACTCTCACTGGGGTCCGGGTCCCACACACACTGACTCTCACTCGGGTACAGTCCCACACACACTGACTCTCACTGGGGTCCAGGTCCCACACACACTGACTCTCACTGGGGTACGGGTCCCACACACACTGACTCTCACTGGGGTACGGGTCCCACACACACTGACTCTCACTGGGGTACGGGTCCCACACAAACTGACTCTCACTGGGGTACGGGTCCCACACGAACTGACTCTCACTGGGGTACGGGTCCCACACAAACTGACTCTCACTGGGGTACGGGTCCCACACACACTGACTCTCACTGGGGTACGGGTCCCACACACACTGACACTCACTGGGGTACGGGTCCCACACACACACTGACTCTCACTGGGGTACGGGTCCCACACACACTGACTCTCACTGGGGTACAGGTCCCACACACACTGACTCTCACTGGGGTACAGACCCACACACACTGACTCTCACTGGGGTACAGGTCCCACACACACTGACTCTCACTGGAGTACAGTCCCACACACACTGACTCTCACTGGGGTACGGGTCCCACACAAACTGACTCTCACTGGGGTACGGGTCCCACACACACTGACTCTCACTGGGGTACCGGTCCCACACACACTGACTCTCACTGGGGTACAGTCCCACACACACTGACTCTCACTGGGGTACGGGTCCCACACACACTGACTCTCACTGGGGTACCGGTCCCACACACACTGACGCTCACTGGAGTACAGTCCCACACACACTGACTCTAACTGGGGTACAGTCCCACACACATTGACTCTCACTGGGGTACGGGTCCCACACACACTGACTCTCACTGGGGTACGTGACCCACACACAGACTCTCACTGGGGTCCGGGTCCCACACACACTGACTCTCACTCGGGTACAGTCCTCAACACACTGACTCTCACTGGGGTACAGGTCCCACGCACACTGACTCTCACTGGGGTACGGGTCCCACACACACTGACACTCACTGGGGTACGGGTCCCACACACACACTGACTCTCACTGGGGTACGGGTCCCACACACACTGACTCTCACTGGGGTACAGGTCCCACACACACTGACTCTCACTGGGGTACAGTCCCACACACACTGACTCTCACTGGGGTACAGGTCCCACACACACTGACTCTCACTGGAGTAGAGTCCCACACACACTGACTCTCACTGGGGTACGGGTCCCACACAAACTGACTCTCACTGGGGTACGGGTCCCACACACACTGACTCTCACTGGGGTACCGGTCCCACACACACTGACTCTCACTGGGGTACAGTCCCACACACACTGACTCTCACTGGGGTACGGGTCCCACACACACTGACTCTCACTGGGGTACGGGTCCCACACACACTGACTCTCACAGGGGTACCGGTCCCACACACACTGACGCTCACTGGGGTACAGTCCCACACACACTGACTCTAACTCGGGTACAGTCCCATACACACTGACTCTCACTAGGGTACAGTCCCACACACACTGACTCTCACTGGGGTACGGGTCCCACACACACTGACTCCCACTGGGTTATGGGTCCCACACACACTGACTCTCAATGGGGTACAGTCCCACACACACTGACTCTCACTGGGGTACGGGTCCCATTCACACTGACTCTCACTGGGGTACGGGTCCCACACACACTGACTCTCACTGGGGTACGGGTCCCACACACACTGACTCTCACTGGGGTACGGGTCCCACACACACTGACTCTCACTGGGGTACAGGTCCCACACAAACTGACTCTCACTGGGGTACGGGTCCCACACAAACTGACTCTCACTGGGGTACGGGTCCCACACAAACTGACTCTCACTGGGGTACGGGTCCCACACACACTGACTCTCACTGGGGTACCGGTCCCACACACACTAACTCTCACTGGGGTACAGTGGCACACACACTGACTCTCACTAGAGTACAGTCCCACACACACTGACTCTCACTGGGGTACGAGTCCCACACACACTGACTCTCACTGGGGTGTGGGTCCCCCACACACTGACTCTCACTGGGGTACAGTCCCACACACACTGACTCTCACTTGGGTACGGGTCCCACACACACGGACTCTCACTGGGGTACGGGTCCCACACACACACTGACTCTCACTGGGGTACGGGTCCCACACACTCTGACTCTCACTAGGGTACAGTCCCACACACACTGACTCTCACTGGGGTACGGGTCCCACACACACTGACTCTCACTGGGGTACAGTCCCACAAACATTCTGTTACTGGGGTACAGTCCCACACACACTGACTCTCACTGGGGTACGGGTCCCACACACACTGACTCTCACTGGGGTACGGGTCCCACACAAACTGACTCTCACTGGGGTACAGTCCCACACACACTGACTCTCACTGGGGTACGGGTCCCACACATACTGACTCTCACTGGGGTACAGTCCCACACACACTGACTCTCACTGGGTACGGGTCCCACAAACACTGACTCTCACTGGGATACGGGTCCCACACACACTGACTCTCACTGAGGTACGGGTCCCACACACACCGACTCTCACTGAGGTACGGGACCCACACACACTGACTCTCAGTGGGGCACGGGTCCCACACACACTTACTCTAACTGGGTTACAGTCCCACACACACTGACTCTCACTGGGGTACAGGTCCCACACACACTAACTCTCACTGGGATACAGTCCCACACACACTGACTCTCACGAGGGTACAGTCCCACACACACTGACTCTCACTGGGGTACGGGTCCCACACACACTAACTCTCACTGGGGTACGGGTCCCACACACACTGACTCTCACTGGGGTGCGGGTCCCACACACACTGACTCCCACTGGGGTACGGGTCCCACACACACTGACTCTCACTGGGGTACGGGTCCCACACACACTGACTCTCACTGGGGTACAGTCCCACACACACTGACTCTCACTGGGGTACGGGTCCCACACACACTGACTCTCACTGGGGTACGGGACCCACACACAGACTCTCACTGGGGTCCGGGTCCCACACACACTGACTCTCACTCGGGTACAGTCCCCAACACTCTGACTCTCACTGGGGTACAGGTCCCACACACACTGACTCTCACTGGGGTACGGGTCCCACACACACTGACACTCACTGGGGTACGGGTCCCACACACACACTGACTCTCACTGGGGTACGGGTCCCACACACACTGACTCTCACTGGGGTACAGGTCCCACACACACTGACTCTCACTGGGGTACAGTCCCACACACACTGACTCTCACTGGGGTACAGGTCCCACACACACTGACTCTCACTGGAGTACAGTCCCACACACACTGACTCTCACTTTGGTACGGGTCCCACACAAACTGACTCTCACTGGGGTACGGGTCCCACACACACTGACTCTCACTGGGGTACCGGTCCCACACACACTGACTCTCACTGGGGTACGGGTCCCACACACACTGACTCTCACTGGGGTGCGGGTCCCACACACACTGACTCCCACTGGGGTACGGGTCCCACACACACTGACTCTCACTGGGGTACGGGTCCCACACACACTGACTCTCACTGGGGTACAGTCCCACACACACTGACTCTCACTGGGGTACGGGTCCCACACACACTGACTCTCACTGGGGTACGGGACCCACACACAGACTCTCACTGGGGTCCGGGTCCCACACACACTGACTCTCACTCGGGTACAGTCCCCAACACACTGACTCTCACTGGGGTACAGGTCCCACACACACTGACTCTCACTGGGGTACGGGTCCCACACACACTGACTCTCACTGGGGTACGGGTCCCACACACACACTGACTCTCACTGGGGTACGGGTCCCACACACACTGACTCTCACTGGGGTACAGGTCCCACACACACTGACTCTCACTGGGGCACAGTCCCACACACACTGACTCTCACTGGGGTACAGGTCCCACACACACTGACTCTCACTGGAGTACAGTCCCACACACACTGACTCTCACTGGGGTACGGGTCCCACACAAACTGACTCTCACTGGGGTACGGGTCCCACACACACTGACTCTCACGGGGGTACCGGTCCCACACACACTGACTCTCACTGGGGTACAGTCCCACACACACTGACTCTCACTGGGGTACGGGTCCCACACACACTGACTCTCACTGGGGTACCGGTCCCACACACACTGTCGCTCACTGGAGTACAGTCCCACACACACTGACTCTAACTGGGGTACAGTCCCATACACATTGACTCTCACTAGGGTACAGTCCCACACACACTGACTCTCACTGGGGTACGGGTCCCACACACACTGACTCCCACTGGGTTACGGGTCCCACACACACTGACTCTCACTGGGGTACAGTCCCACACACACTGACTCTCACTGGGGTACAGTCCCACACACACTGATTCTCACTGGGGTACGGGTCCCACACACACTGACTCTCACTGGGGTACAGTCCCACACACACTGACTCTCACTGGGGTACGGGTCCCATTCACACTGACTCTCACTGGGGTACGGGTCCCACACACACTGACTCTCACTGGGGTACAGTCCCACACACACTGACTCTCACTGGGGTACAGTCCCACACACACTGATTCTCACTGGGGTACGGGTCCCACACACACTGACTCTCACTGGGGTACGGGACCCACACACACTGACTCTCACTGGGGTCCGGGTCCCACACACACTGACTCTCACTCGGGTAGAGTCCCACACACACTGACTCTCACTGGGGTCCAGGTCCCACACACACTGACTCTCACTGGGGTACGGGTCCCACACACACTGACTCTCACTGGGGTACGGGTCCCACACACACTGACTCTCACTGGGGTACGGGTCCCACACAAACTGACTCTCACTGGGGTACGGGTCCCACACGAACTGACTCTCACTGGGGTACGGGTCCCACACAAACTGACTCTCACTGGGGTACGGGTCCCACACACACTGACTCTCACTGGGGTACGGGTCCCACACACACTGACACTCACTGGGGTACGGGTCCCACACACACACTGACTCTCACTGGGGTACGGGTCCCACACACACTGACTCTCACTGGGGTACAGGTCCCACACACACTGACTCTCACTGGGGTACAGGTCCCACACACACTGACTCTCACTGGAGTACAGTCCCACACACACTGACTCTCACTGGGGTACGGGTCCCACACAAACTGACTCTCACTGGGGTACGGGTCCCACACACACTGACTCTCACTGGGGTACCGGTCCCACACACACTGACTCTCACTGGGGTACAGTCCCACACACACTGACTCTCACTGGGGTACGGGTCCCACACACACTGACTCTCACTGGGGTACCGGTCCCACACACACTGACGCTCACTGGAGTACAGTCCCACACACACTGACTCTAACTGGGGTACAGTCCCACACACATTGACTCTCACTGGGGTACGGGTCCCACACACACTGACTCTCACTGGGGTACGTGACCCACACACAGACTCTCACTGGGGTCCGGGTCCCACACACACTGACTCTCACTCGGGTACAGTCCCCAACACACTGACTCTCACTGGGGTACAGGTCCCACGCACACTGACTCTCACTGGGGTACGGGTCCCACACACACTGACACTCACTGGGGTACGGGTCCCACACACACACTGACTCTCACTGGGGTACGGGTCCCACACACACTGACTCTCACTGGGGTACAGGTCCCACACACACTGACTCTCACTGGGGTACAGTCCCACACACACTGACTCTCACTGGGGTACAGGACCCACACACACTGACTCTCACTGGAGTAGAGTCCCACACACACTGACTCTCACTGGGGTACGGGTCCCACACAAACTGACTCTCACTGGGGTACGGGTCCCACACACACTGACTCTCACTGGGGTACCGGTCCCACACACACTGACTCTCACTGGGGTACAGTCCCACACACACTGACTCTCACTGGGGTACGGGTCCCACACACACTGACTCTCACTGGGGTAAGGGTCCCACACACACTGACTCTCATAGGGGTACCGGTCCCACACACACTGACGCTCACTGGGGTACAGTCCCACACACACTGACTCTAACTGGGGTACAGTCCCATACACACTGACTCTCACTAGGGTACAGTCCCACACACACTGACTCTCACTGGGGTACGGGTCCCACACACACTGACTCCCACTGGGTTATGGGTCCCACACAAACTGACTCTCAATGGGGTACAGTCCCACACACACTGACTCTCACTGGGGTACGGGTCCCATTCACACTGACTCTCACTGGGGTACGGGTCCCACACACACTGACTCTCACTGGGGTACGGGTCCCACACACACTGACTCTCACTGGGGTACGGGTCCCACACACACTGACTCTCACTGGGGTACGGGTCCCACACAAACTGACTCTCACTGGGGTACGGGTCCCACACAAACTGACTCTCACTGGGGTACGGGTCCCACACAAACTGACTCTCACTGGGGTACGGGTCCCACACACACTGACTCTCACTGGGGTACCGGTCCCACACACACTAACTCTCACTGGGGTACAGTGGCACACACACTGACTCTCACTAGGGTACGAGTCCCACACACACTGACTCTCACTGGGGTACGGGTTCCACACACTCTGACTCTCACTAGGGTACAGTCCCACACACACTGACTCTCACTGGGGTACGGGTCCCACACACACTGACTCTCACTGTGGTACGGGTCCCACACACACTGACTCTCACTGGGGTACAGTCCCACAAACATTCTGTTACTGGGGTACAGTCCCACACACACTGACTCTCACTGGGGTACGGGTCCCACACACACTGACTCTCACTGGGGTACGGGTCCCACACACACTGACTCTCACTGGGGTACAGTCCCACACACACTGACTCTCACTGGGGTACGGGTCCCACACATACTGACTCTCACTGGGGTACAGTCCCACACACACTGACTCTCACTGGGTACGGGTCCCACAAACACTGACTCTCACTGGGGTACGGGTCCCACACACACTGACTCTCACTGAGGTACGGGTCCCACACACACCGACTCTCACTGAGGTACGGGACCCACACACACTGACTCTCAGTGGGGCACGGGTCCCACACACACTTACTCTAACTGGGTTACAGTCCCACACACACTGACTCTCACTGGGGTACAGGTCCCACACACACTAACTCTCACTGGGATACAGTCCCACACACACTGACTCTCACGAGGGTACAGTCCCACACACACTGACTCTCACTGGGGTACGGGTCCCACACACACTAACTCTCACTGGGGTACGGGTCCCACACACACTGACTCTCACTGGGGTGCGGGTCCCACACACACTGACTCCCACTGGGGTACGGGTCCCACACACACTGACTCTCACTGGGGTACGGGTCCCACACACACTGACTCTCACTGGGGTACAGTCCCACACACACTGACTCTCACTGGGGTACGGGTCCCACACACACTGACTCTCACTGGGGTACGGGACCCACACACAGACTCTCACTGGGGTCCGGGTCCCACACACACTGACTCTCACTCGGGTACAGTCCCCAACACACTGACTCTCACTGGGGTACAGGTCCCACACACACTGACTCTCACTGGGGTACGGGTCCCACACACACTGACACTCACTGGGGTACGGGTCCCACACACACACTGACTCTCACTGGGGTACGGGTCCCACACACACTGACTCTCACTGGGGTACAGGTCCCACACACACTGACTCTCACTGGGGTACAGTCCCACACACACTGACTCTCACTGGGGTACAGGTCCCACACACACTGACTCTCACTGGAGTACAGTCCCACACACACTGACTCTCACTGGGGTACGGGTCCCACACAAACTGACTCTCACTGGGGTACGGGTCCCACACACACTGACTCTCACTGGGGTACCGGTCCCACACACACTGACTCTCACTGGGGTACAGTCCCACACACACTGACTCTCACTGGGGTACGGGTCCCACACACACTGACTCTCACTGGGGTACCGGTCCCACACACACTGACGCTCACTGGAGTACAGTCCCACACACACTGACTCTAACTGGGGTACAGTCCCATACACATTGACTCTCACTAGGGTACAGTCCCACACACACTGACTCTCACTGGGGTACGGGTCCCACACACACTGACTCCCACTGGGTTACGGGTCCCACACACACTGACTCTCACTGGGGTACAGTCCCACACACACTGACTCTCACTAGGGTACAGTCCCACACACACTGATTCTCACTGGGGTACGGGTCCCACACACACTGACTCTCACTGGGGTACAGTCCCACACACAATGACTCTCACTGGGGTACGGGTCCCATTCACACTGACTCTCACTGGGGTACGGGTCCCACACACACTGACTCTCACTGGGGTACAGTCCCACACACACTGACTCTCACTGGGGTACAGTCCCACACACACTGATTCTCACTGGGGTACGGGTCCCACACACACTGACTCTCACTGGGGTACGGGACCCACACACACTGACTCTCACTGGGGTCCGGGTCCCACACACACTGACTCTCACTCGGGTACAGTCCCACACACACTGACTCTCACTGGGGTCCAGGTCCCACACACACTGACTCTCACTGGGGTACGGGTCCCACACACACTGACTCTCACTGGGGTACGGGTCCCACACACACTGACTCTCACTGGGGTACGGGTCCCACACAAACTGACTCTCACTGGGGTACGGGTCCCACACGAACTGACTCTCACTGGGGTACGGGTCCCACACAAGCTGACTCTCACTGGGGTACGGGTCCCACACACACTGACTCTCACTGGGGTACGGGTCCCACACACACTAACTCTCACTGGGGTACAGTGGCACACACACTGACTCTCACTAGGGTGCAGTCCCACACACACTGACTCTCACTGGAGTACGAGTCCCACACACACTGACTCTCACTGGGGTGTGGGTCCCACACACACTGACTCTCACTGGGGTACAGTCCCACACACACTGACTCTCACTTGGGTACGGGTCCCACACACACTGACTCTCACTGGGGTACGGGTCCCACACACACTGACTCTCACTGGGGTACGGGTCCCACACACTCTGACTCTCACTAGGGTACAGTCCCACACACACTGACTCTCACTGGGGTACAGTCCCACAAACATTCTGTTACTGGGGTACAGTCCCACACACACTGACTCTCACTGGGGTACGGGTCCCACACACACTGACTCTCACTGGGGTACGGGTCCCACACACACTGACTCTCACTGGGGTACAGTCCCACACACACTGACTCTCACTGGGGTACGGGTCCCACACATACTGACTCTCACTGGGGTACAGTCCCACACACACTGACTCTCACTGGGTACGGGTCCCACAAACACTGACTCTCACTGGGGTACGGGTCCCACACACACTGACTCTCACTGAGGTACGGGTCCCACACACACCGACTCTCACTGAGGTACGGGACCCACACACACTGACTCTCAGTGGGGCACGGGTCCCACACACCCTTACTCTAACTGGGGTACAGTCCCACACGCACTGACTCTCACGAGGGTACAGTCCCACACACACTGACTCTCACTGGGGTACGGGTCCCACACACACTAACTCTCACTGGGGTACGGGTCCCACACACACTGACTCTCACTGAGGTACGGGTCCCACACAAACTGACTCTCACTGGGGTACGGGTTCCACACACACTGGCTCTCACTGGGGTACCGGTCCCACACACACTAACTCTCACTGGGGTACAGTCCCACACGCACTGACTCTCACGAGGGTACAGTCCCACACACACTGACTCTCACTGGGGTACGGGTCCCACACACACTAACTCTCACTGGGGTACGGGTCCCACACACACTGACTCTCACTGGGGTACAGTCCCACACACACTGACTCTCACTGGGGTACGGGTCCCACACACACTGACTCCCACTGGGGTACGGGTCCCACACACACTGACTCTCACTGGGGTACAGTCCCACACACACTGACTCTCACTGCAGTACGGGTCCCACACACACTGACTCTCACTGGGGTACGGGACCCACACACACTGACTCTCACTGCGGTACGGGTGCCACACACACTGACTCTCACTGGGGTACAGTCCCACACACACTGACTCTCACTGGGGTACGGGTCCCACACACACTGACTCCCACTGGGGTACGGGTCCCACACACACTGACTCCCACTGGGGTACGGGTCCCACACACACTGACTCTCACTGGGGTACAGTCCCACACACACTGACTCTCACTGGGGTACGGGTCCCACACACACTGACTCTCACTGGGGTACGGGTCCCACACACACTGACTCTCACTGGGGTACAGTCCCACACACACTGACTCTCACTGGGGTACGGGTCCCACACACACTGACTCTCACTGGGGTACGGGACCCACACACAGACTCTCACTGGGGTCCGGGTCCCACACACACTGACTCTCACTCGGGTACAGTCCCCAACACACTGACTCTCACTGGGGTACAGGTCCCACACACACTGACTCTCACTGGGGTACGGGTCCCACACACACTGACACTCACTGGGGTACGGGTCCCACACACACACTGACTCTCACTGGGGTACGGGTCCCACACACATTGACTCTCACTGGGGTACAGGTCCCACACACACTGACTCTCACTGGGGTACAGTCCAACACACACTGACTCTCACTGGGGTACAGGTCCCACACACACTGACTCTCACTGGAGTACAGTCCCACACACACTGACTCTCACTGGGGTACGGGTCCCACACAAACTGACTCTCACTGGGGTACGGGTCCCACACACACTGACTCTCACTGGGGTACCGGTCCCACACACACTGACTCTCACTGGGGTACGGGTCCCACACACACTGACTCTCACTGGAGTACAGTCCCACACACACTGACTCTCACTGGGGTACGGGTCCCACACACACTGACTCTCACTGGAGTACAGTCCCACACACACTGACTCTCACTGGGGTACGGGTCCCACACACACTGACTCTCACTGGGGTACAGGTCCCACACACACTGACTCTCACTGGGGTACAGTCCCACACACACTGACTCTCACTGGGGTACAGGTCCCACACACACTGACTCTCACTGGAGTACAGTCCCACACACACTGACTCTCACTGGGGTACGGGTCCCACACACACTGACGCTCACTGGAGTACAGTCCCACACACACTGACTCTAACTGGGGTACAGTCCCATACACACTGACTCTCACTAGGGTACAGTCCCACACACACTGACTCTCACTGGGGTACGGGTCCCACACACACTGACTCCCACTGGGTTACGGGTCCCACACACACTGACTCTCAATGGGGTACAGTCCCACACACACTGACTCTCACTGGGGTATGGGTCCCACACACACTGACTCTCACTGGGGTATGGGTCCCACACACACTGACTCTCACTGGGGTACTGTCCCACAAACATTCTCTTACTGGGGTACAGTCCCACACACACTGACTCTCACTGGGGTACGGGTCCCACACACACTGACTCTCACTGGGGTTCAGTCCCACACACACTGACTCTCACTGGGGTGCAGGTCCCACACACACTGACTCTCACTGGGGTACAGTCCCACACACACTGACTCTCACTGGGGTACGGGTCCCACACACACTGACTCTCACTGGGGTACAGTCCCACACACACTGACTCTCACTGGGGTACAGTCCCACACACACTGACTCTCACTGGGGTACGGGTCCCACACACTCTGACTCTCACTGGGGTACAGTCCCACACACACTGACTCTCACTGGGGTACGGGTCCCACACACACTGACTCTCACTGGGGTACAGTCCCACACACACCGACTCTCACTGGGGTACGGGACCCACACACACTGACTCTCACTGGGGTACAGGTCCCACACACACTGACTCTTACTGGGGTACAGTCCCACACACACTGACTCTCACTGGGTACGGGTCCCACACACACTGACTCTCACTAGGGTACGGGTCCCACACACACTGTCTCTCACTGGGGTACAGTCCCACACACACTGACTCTCACTGGGGTACAGTCCCACACACACTGACTCTCACTGGGGTACTGGTCCCACACACACTGACTCTCACTGGGGTACAGTCCCACACACACTGACTCTCACTGGGGTACTGGTCCCACATACACTGACTCTCACTGGGGTACAGTCCCACACACACTGACTCTCACTGCGGTACAGTCCCACACACACTGACTCTCACTGGGGTACTGGTCCCACACACACTGACTCTCACTGGGGTACAGTCCCACACACACTGACTCTCACTGGGGTACAGGTCCCACACACACTGACTCTCACTGGAGTACAATCCCACACACACTGACTCTCACTGGGGTACGGGTCCCACAGACACCGACTCTCACTGGGGTACGGGACCCACACACACTGACTCTCAGTGGGGTACGGGACCCACACACACTGACTCTCAGTGGGGTCCGGGTCCCACACACACTGACTCTCACTGGGGTACAGGTCCCACACGCACTGACTCTCACTGGGGTATGGGTCCCACATACACTGAGTCTCACTTGGGTACGGGTCCCACACACACTGAGTCTCACTTGGGTACGGGTCCCACACACACTGACTCTCACTGGGGTACGGGTCCCACACACACTGACTCTCACTGGGGTACGGGACCCACACACACTGACTCTCAGTGGGGTACGGGTCCCACACAAACTGACTCTAACTGGGTTACAGTCCCACACACACTGACTCTCACTGGGGTACAGGTCCCACACACACGGACTTTCACTGGGGTACGGGTCCCACACACACTGACTCTCACTGGGGTACGGGTCCCACACAAACTGACTCTCACTGGGGTACGGGTCCCACACACACTGACTCTCACTGGGGTACCGGTCCCACACACACTGACTCTCACTGGGGTACAGTCCCACACACACTGACTCTCACTAGGGTACAGTCCCACACACACTGACTCTCACTGGGGTACGGGTCCCACACACACTGACTCTCACTGGGGTGCGGGTCCCACACACACTGACTCTCACTGGGGTACGGGTCCCACACACACTGACTCTCACTGGGGTACGGGTCCCACACACACTGACTCTCAATGGGGTACGGGTCCCACACACACTGACTCTCACTGGGGTACAGTCCCACAAACATTCTCTCACTGGGGTACTGTTCCCACACACACTGACTCTCACTGGGGTACAGTCCCACACACACTGACTCTCACTGGGGTACTGGTCCCACACACACGGACTCTCTCTGGGGTACAGTCCCACACACACTGACTCTCAGTGGGGTACGAGTCCCACACACACTGACTCTCACTGTGGTACGGGTCCCACACACACTGACTCTCACTGGGATACGGGTCCCACACACACTGACTCTTACTGGGGTACAGTCCCACACACACTGACTCTTACTGGGGTACGGGTCCCACACACACTGACTCTCACTTGGGTACGGGTCCCACACACACACTGACTCTCACTTGGGTACGGGTCTCACACACACTGACTCTCACTGGGATACGGGTCCCACACACACTGACTCTCACTGGGGTACTGGTCCCACATACACTGACTCTCACTGGGGTACAGTCCCACACACACTGACTCTCACTGCGGTACAGTCCCACACACACTGACTCTCACTGGGGTACTGGTCCCACACACACTGACTCTCACTGGGGTACAGTCCCACACACACTGACTCTCACTGGGGTACAGGTCCCACACACACTGACTCTCACTGGAGTACAATCCCACACACACTGACTCTCACTGGGGTACGGGTCCCACAGACACCGACTCTCACTGGGGTACGGGACCCACACACACTGACTCTCAGTGGGGTACGGGACCCACACACACTGACTCTCAGTGGGGTCCGGGTCCCACACACACTGACTCTCACTGGGGTACAGGTCCCACACGCACTGACTCTCACTGGGGTATGGGTCCCACACACACTGAGTCTCACTTGGGTACGGGTCTCACACACACTGAGTCTCACTTGGGTACGGGTCCCACACACACTGACTCTCACTGGGGTACGGGTCCCACACACACTGACTCTCACTGGGGTACGGGTCCCACACAATCTGACTCTCACTGGGGTACAGTCCCACACACACTGACTCTCACTGGGGTACGGGTCCCACACACACTGACTCTCACTGGGGTACAGTCCCACAAACATTCTGTTACTTGGGTACAGTCCCACACACACTGACTCTCACTGGGGTACGGGTCCCACACACACTGACTCTCACTGGTGTACGGGTCCCACACACACTGACTCTCACTGGGGTACAGTCCCACACACACTGACTCTCACTGGGGTACGGGTCCCACACACACTGACTCTCACTGGGGTACAGTCCCACACACACTGACTCTCACTGGGTACGGGTCCCACACACACTGACTCTCACTGGGGTACGGGACCCACACACACTGACTCTCACTGGGGTACAGTCCAACACACACTGACTCTCACTGGGGTACAGTCCCACACACACTGACTCTCACTGGGGTACTGTCCCACACACACTGACTCTCACTGGGGTACAGTCACACACACACTGACTCTCACTGGGGTACAGTCCAACACACACTGACTCTCACTGGGGTACAGTCCCACACACACTGGCTCTCACTGGGGTACTGTCCCACACACACTGACTCTCACTGGAGTACAGTCCCACACACACTGACTCTCACTTGGGATGGGTCCCACACACACTGACTCTCACTGAGGTATGGGTCCCACACTCACCGACTCTCACTGGGGTACGGGACCCACACACACTGACTCTCAGTGGGGTACGGGTCCCACACAAACTGACTCTAACTGGGTTACAGTCCCACACACACTGACTCTCACTGGGGTACAGGTCCCACACACACGGACTTTCACTGGGGTACGGGTCCCACACACACTGACACTCACTGGGGTACGGGTCCCACACACACACTGACTCTCACTGGGGTACGGGTCCCACACACACTGACTCTCACTGGGGTACGGGTCCCACACACACTGACTCTCACTGGGGTACGGGTCCCACACACACTGACTCTCACTGGGGTACAGGTCCCACACACACTGACTCTCACTGGGGTACAGTCCCACACACACTGACTCTCACTGGAGTACAGTCCCACACACACTGACTCTCACTGGGGTACGGGTCCCACACAAACTGACTCTCACTGGGGTACCGGTCCCACACACACTGACTCTCACTGGGGTACCGGTCCCACACACACTGACTCTCACTGGGGTACAGTCCCACACACACTGACTCTCACTGGGGTACGGGTCCCACACACACTGACTCTCACTGGGGTACGGGTCCCACACACACTGAGTCTCACTGGGGTACCGGTCCCACACACACTGACTCTCACTGTGGTACAGTCCCACACACACTGACTCTAACTGGGGTACAGTCCCATACACACTGACTCTCACGAGGCTACAGTC
Organism: Pristiophorus japonicus; assembly: GCF_044704955.1. Taxonomy (NCBI): domain Eukaryota; kingdom Metazoa; phylum Chordata; class Chondrichthyes; family Pristiophoridae; genus Pristiophorus; species Pristiophorus japonicus. Next base: position 221,599,744 of record NC_091986.1, on the reverse strand, counting down.
CCACACACACTGACTCTCACTGGGGTACGGGTCCCACACACACTGAATCTCACTGGGTTACGGGTCCCACACACACTGACTCTCAATGGGGTACAGTCCCACACACACTGACTCTCACTGGGGTACGGGTCCCACACACACTGACTCTCACTGGGGTATGGGTCCCAAACACACTGACTCTCACTGGGGTACAGTCCCACAAACATTCTCTTACTGGGGTACACTCCCACACACACTGACTCTCACTGGGGTACGGGTCCCACACACACTGACTCTCACTGGGGTTCAGTCCCACACACACTGAGTCTCACTGGGGTACAGTCCCACACACACTGACTCTCACTGGGGTACAGTCTCACACACACTGACTCTCACTGGGGTACGGGTCCCACACACACTGACTCTTACTGGGGTACAGTCCCACACACACTGACTCTCACTGGGTACGGGTCCCACACACACTGACACTCACTGGGGTACGGGTCCCACACACACTGACTCTCACTGGGGTACAGTCCCACACACACTGACTCTCACTGGGGTACAGTCCCACACACACTGACTCTCACTGGGGTACGGGTCCCACACACACTGACTCTCACTGGGGTACAGTCCCACACACACTGACTCTCACTGGAGTACAGTCCCACACACACTGACTCTCACTGGGGTACAGTCCCACACACACTGATTCTCACTGGGGTACGGGTCCCACACACACTGACTCTCACTGGGGTACGGGACCCACACACACTGACTCTCACTGGGGTCCGGGTCCCACACACACTGACTCTCACTCGGGTACAGTCCCACACACACTGACTCTCACTGGGGTACAGTCGCACACACACTGATTCTCACTGGGGTACGGGTCCCACACACACTGACTCTCACTGGGGTACGGGACCCACACACACTGACTCTCACTGGGGTCCGGGTCCCACACACACTGACTCTCACTCGGGTACAGTCCCACACACACTGACTCTCACTGGGGTACAGGTCCCACACACACTGACTCTCACTGGGGTACGGGTCCCACACACACTGACTCTCACTGGGGGTACGGGTCCCACACAAACTGACTCTCACTGGGGTACGGGTCCCACACACACTGACTCTCACTGGGGTACCGGTCCCACACACACTAACTCTCACTGGGGTACAGTGGCACACACACTGACTCTCACTGGGGTACGGGTCCCACACACACTGACTCTCACTGGGGTACGGGTCCCACACACACTGACTCTCACTGGGGTACAGTCCCACACACACTGACTCTCACTGGGGTACGGGTCCCACACACACTGACTCTCACTGGGGTGCGGGTCCCACACACACTGACTCTCACTTGGGTACGGGTCCCACGCACACTGACTCTCACTGGGGTACGGGTCCCACACACTCTGACTCTCACTAGGGTACAGTCCCACACACACTGACTCTCACTGGGGTACGGGTCCCACACACACTGACTCTCACTGTGGTACGGGTCCCACACACACTGACTCTCACTGGGGTACAGTCCCACAAACATTCTGTTACTGGGGTACAGTCCCACACACACTGACTCTCACTGGGGTACGGGTCCCACACACACTAACTCTCACTGTGGTACGGGTCCCACACACACTGACTCTCACTGGGGTACGGGTCCCACACACACTGACTCTCACTGGGGTACAGTCCCACACACACTGACTCTCACTGGGGTACGGGTCCCATACACACTGACTCTCACTGGGGTATAGTCCCACACACACTAACTCTCACTGGGTACGGGTCCCACAAACACTGACTCTCACTGGGGTACGGGTCCCACACACACCGACTCTCACTGAGGTACGGGACCCACACACACTGACTCTCAGTGGGGCACGTGTCCCACACACACTTACTCTAACTGGGTTACAGTCCCACACACACTGACTCTCACTGGGGTACGGGTCCCACACACACTGACTCTCACTGAGGTACGGGTCCCACACACACCGACTCTCACTGAGGTACGGGACCCACACACACTGACTCTCAGTGGGGCACGTGTCCCACACACACTTACTCTAACTGGGTTACAGTCCCACACACACTGACTCTCACTGGGGTACAGGTCCCACACACACTGACTCTCACTGGGGTACGGGTCCCACACAAACTGACTCTCACTGGGGTACGGGTTCCACACATACTGGCTCTCACTGGGGTACCGGTCCCACACACACTAACTCTCACTGGGGAACAGTCCCACACACACTGACTCTCACTAGGGTACAGTCCCACACACACTGACTCTCACTGGGGTACGGGTCCCACACACACTAACTCTCACTGGGGTGCGGGTCCCACACACACTGACTCTCACTGGGGTACGGGTCCCACACACACTGACTCTCACTGGGGTACGGGTCCCACACACACTGACTCTCACTGGGGTACGGGTCCCACACACACTGACTCTCACTGGGGTGCGGGTCCCACACACACTGACTCTCACTGGGGTACGGGACCCACACACAGACTCTCACTGGGGTCCGGGTCCCACACACACTGACTCTCACTGGGGTACAGTCCCACACACACTGACTCTCACTGGGGTACAGGTCCCACACACACTGACTCTCACTGGGGTACGGGTCCCACACACACTGACACTCACTGGGGTACGGGTCCCACACACACACTGACTCTCACTGGGGTACGGGTCCCACACACACTGACTCTCACTGGGGTACGGGTCCCACACACACTGACTCTCACTGGGGTACGGGTCCCACACACACTGACTCTCACTGGGGTACAGGTCCCACACAAACTGACTCTCACTGGGGTACAGTCCCACACACACTGACTCTCACTGGAGTACAGTCCCACACACACTGACTCTCACTGGGGTACGGGTCCCACACAAACTGACTCTCACTGTGGTACAGTCCCACACACACTGACTCTAACTGGGGTACAGTCCCATACACACTGACTCTCACGAGGGTACAGTCCCACACACACTGACTCTCACTGGGGTACGGGTCCCACACACACTAACTCTCACTGGGGTGCGGGTCCCACACACACTGACTCTCACTGGGGTACGGGTCCCACACACACTGATTCTCACTGGGGTACGGGTCCCACACACACTGAGTCTCACTGGGGTACCGGTCCCACACACACTGGCTCTCACTGGGGTACCGGTCCCACACACACTAACTCTCACTGGGGTGCGGGTCCCACACACACTGACTCTCACTGGGGTACGGGTCCCACACACACTGACTCTCACTGGGGTACGGGTCCCACACACACTGACTCTCACTGGGGTACGGGTCCCACACACACTGACTCTCACTGGGGTGCGGGTCCCACACACACTGACTCTCACTGGGGTACGGGACCCACACACAGACTCTCACTGGGGTCCGGGTCCCACACACACTGACTCTCACTGGGGTACAGTCCCACACACACTGACTCTCACTGGGGTACAGGTCCCACACACACTGACTCTCACTGGGGTACGGGTCCCACACACACTGACACTCACTGGGGTACGGGTCCCACACACACACTGACTCTCACTGGGGTACGGGTCCCACACACACTGACTCTCACTGGGGTACGGGTCCCACACACACTGACTCTCACTGGGGTACGGGTCCCACACACACTGACTCTCACTGGGGTACAGGTCCCACACACACTGACTCTCACTGGGGTACAGTCCCACACACACTGACTCTCACTGGAGTACAGTCCCACACACACTGACTCTCACTGGGGTACGGGTCCCACACAAACTGACTCTCACTGGGGTACCGGTCCCACACACACTGACTCTCACTGGGGTACCGGTCCCACACACACTGACTCTCACTGGGGTACAGTCCCACACACACTGACTCTCACTGGGGTACGGGTCCCACACACACTGACTCTCACTGGGGTACGGGTCCCACACACACTGAGTCTCACTGGGGTACCGGTCCCACACACACTGACTCTCACTGTGGTACAGTCCCACACACACTGACTCTAACTGGGGTACAGTCCCATACACACTGACTCTCACGAGGCTACAGTCCCACACACACTGACTCTCACTGGGGTACGGGTCCCACACACACTGAATCTCACTGGGTTACGGGTCCCACACACACTGACTCTCAATGGGGTACAGTCCCACACACACTGACTCTCACTGGGGTACGGGTCCCACACACACTGACTCTCACTGGGGTATGGGTCCCAAACACACTGACTCTCACTGGGGTACAGTCCCACAAACATTCTCTTACTGGGGTACACTCCCACACACACTGACTCTCACTGGGGTACGGGTCCCACACACACTGACTCTCACTGGGGTTCAGTCCCACACACACTGAGTCTCACTGGGGTACAGTCCCACACACACTGACTCTCACTGGGGTACAGTCTCACACACACTGACTCTCACTGGGGTACGGGTCCCACACACACTGACTCTTACTGGGGTACAGTCCCACACACACTGACTCTCACTGGGTACGGGTCCCACACACACTGACACTCACTGGGGTACGGGTCCCACACACACTGACTCTCACTGGGGTACAGTCCCACACACACTGACTCTCACTGGGGTACAGTCCCACACACACTGACTCTCACTGGGGTACGGGTCCCACACACACTGACTCTCACTGGGGTACAGTCCCACACACACTGACTCTCACTGGAGTACAGTCCCACACACACTGACTCTCACTGGGGTACGGGTCCCACACACACTGACTCTCACTGAGGTACGAGTCCCACACACACCGACTCTCACTGGGTTACGGGACCCACACACACTGACTCTCAGTGGGGTACGGGTCCCACACACTCTGACTCTAACTGGGTTACAGTCCCACACACACTGACTCTCAGTGGGGTACAGTCCCACAAACATTCTCTCACTGGGGTACTGGTCCCACACACACTGACTCTCACTGGGGTACAGTCCCACACACACTGACTCTCACTGGGGTACTGGTCCCACACACACGGACTCTCTCTGGGGTACAGTCCCACACACACTGACTCTCACTGAGTACGGGTCCCACACACACTGACACTCACTGGGGTACGGGTCCCACACACACTGACTCTCACTGGGGTACAGTCCCACACACACTGACTCTCACTGGGGTACAGTCCCACACACACTGACTCTAACTGGGTTACAGTCCCACACACACTGACTCTCAGTGGGGTACAGTACCACAAACATTCTCTCACTGGGGTACTGGTCCCACACACACTGACTCTCACTGGGGTACAGTCCCACACACACTGACTCTCACTGGGGTACTGGTCCCACACACACGGACTCTCTCTGGGGTACAGTCCCACACACACTGACTCTCAGTGGGGTACGAGTCCCACACACACTGACTCTCACTGTGGTACGGGTCCCACACACACTGACTCTCACTGGGATACGGGTCCCACACACACTGACTCTTACTGGGGTACAGTCCCACACACACTGACTCTTACTGGGGTACGGGTCCCACACACACTGACTCTCACTTGGGTACGGGTCCCACACACACACTGACTCTCACTTGGGTACGGGTCCCACACACACTGACTCTCACTGGGATACGGGTCCCATACACACTGACTCTCACTGGGGTACGGGTCCCACACACACTGACTCTCACTGAGGTACAGTCCCACACACACTGACTCTCACTGGGGTACAGTCCCACACACACTGATTCTCACTGGGGTACGGGTCCCACACACACTGACTCTCACTGGGGTACGGGACCCACACACACTGACTCTCACTGGGGTCCGGGTCCCACACACACTGACTCTCACTCGGGTACAGTCCCACACACACTGACTCTCACTGGGGTACAGGTCCCACACACACTGACTCTCACTGGGGTACGGGTCCCACACACACTGACTCTCACTGGGGTACGGGTCCCACACAAACTGACTCTCACTGGGGTACGGGTCCCACACACACTGACTCTCACTGGGGTACCGGTCCCACACACACTAACTCTCACTGGGGTACAGTGGCACACACACTGACTCTCACTAGGGTACAGTCCCACACACACTGACTCTCACTGGGGTACGGGTCCCACACACACTGACTCTCACTGGGGTGCGGGTCCCACACACACTGACTCTCACTTGGGTACGGGTCCCACGCACACTGACTCTCACTGGGGTACGGGTCCCACACACTCTGACTCTCACTAGGGTACAGTCCCACACACACTGACTCTCACTGGGGTACAGTCCCACAAACATTCTGTTACTGGGGTACAGTCCCACACACACTGACTCTCACTGGGGTACGGGTCCCACACACACTAACTCTCACTGGGGTACGGGTCCCACACACACTGACTCTCACTGGGGTACAGTCCCACACACACTGACTCTCACTGGGGTACGGGTCCCACACACACTGACTCTCACTGGGGTATAGTCCCACACACACTGACTCTCACTGGGTACGGGTCCCACAAACACTGACTCTCACTGGGGTACGGGTCCCACACACACTGACTCTCACTGAGGTACGGGTCCCACACACACCGACTCTCACTGAGGTACGGGACCCACACACACTGACTCTCAGTGGGGCACGTGTCCCACACACACTTACTCTAACTGGGGTACGGGTCGCACACACACTAACTCTCACTGGGGAACAGTCCCACACAGACTGACTCTCACTAGGGTACAGTCCCACACACACTGACTCTCACTGGGGTACGGGTCGCACACACACTAACTCTCACTGGGGTGCGGGTCCCACACACACTGACTCTCACTGGGGTACGGGTCCCACACACACTGACTCTCACTGGGGTACGGGTCCCACACACACTGACTCTCACTGGGGTACGGGTCCCACACACACTGACTCTCACTGGGGTGCGGGTCCCACACACACTGACTCTCACTGGGGTACGGGACCCACACACAGACTCTCACTGGGGTCCGGGTCCCACACACACTGACTCTCACTGGGGTACAGTCCCACACACACTGACTCTCACTGGGGTACAGGTCCCACACACACTGACTCTCACTGGGGTACGGGTCCCACACACACTGACACTCACTGGGGTACGGGTCCCACACACACACTGACTCTCACTGGGGTACGGGTCCCACACACACTGACTCTCACTGGGGTACGGGTCCCACACACACTGACTCTCACTGGGGTACGGGCCCGACACACACTGACTCTCACTGGGGTACAGGTCCCACACACACTGACTCTCACTGGGGTACGAGTCCCACACACACTGACACTCACTGGGGTACAGTCCCACACACACTGACTCTCACTGGAGTACAGTCCCACACACACTGACTCTCACTGGGGTACGGGTCCCACATAAACTGACTCTCACTGGGGTACCGGTCCCACACACACTGACTCTCACTGGGGTACCGGTCCCACACACACTGACTCTCACTGGGGTACAGTCCCACACACACTGACTCTCACTGGGGTACGGGTCCCACACACACTGACTCTCACTGGGGTACGGGTCCCACACACACTGAGTCTCACTGGGGTACCGGTCCCACACACACTGACTCTCACTGTGGTACAGTCCCACACACACTGACTCTAACTGGGTTACAGGTCCCACACACACTGACTCTCAATGGGGTACAGTCCCACACACACTGACTCTCACTGGGGTACGGGTCCCACACACACTGACTCTCACTGGGGTATGGGTCCCAAACACACTGACTCTCACTGGGGTACAGTCCCACAAACATTCTCTTACTGGGGTACACTCCCACACACACTGACTCTCACTGGGGTACGGGTCCCACACACACTGACTCTCACTGGGGTTCAGTCCCACACACACTGAGTCTCACTGGGGTACAGTCCCACACACACTGACTCTCACTGGGGTACAGTCTCACACACACTGACTCTCACTGGGGTACGGGTCCCACACACACTGACTCTTACTGGGGTACAGTCCCACACACACTGACTCTCACTGGGTACGGGTCCCACACACACTGACACTCACTGGGGTACGGGTCCCACACACACTGACTCTCACTGGGGTACAGTCCCACACACACTGACTCTCAGTGGGGTCCGGGTCCCACACACACTGACTCTCACTGGGGTACTGGTCCCACACACACTGACTCTCACTGGGGTACAGTCCCACACACACTGACTCTCACTGGGGTACGGGACGCACACACACTGACTCTCAGTGGGGTACGGGTCCCACACACTCTGATTCTAACTGGGTTACAGTCCCACACGCACTGACTCTCACTGGGGTACAGTCTCACACACACTGACTCTCACTGGGGTACGGGTCCCACACACACTGACTCTTACTGGGGTACAGTCCCACACACACTGACTCTCACTGGGTACGGGTCCCACACACACTGACACTCACTGGGGTACGGGTCCCACACACACTGATTCTCACTGGGGTACAGTCCCACACACACTGACTCTCACTGGGGTACAGTCCCACACACACTGACTCTCACTGGGGTACGGGTCCCACACACACTGACTCTCACTGGGGTACAGTCCCACACACACTGACTCTCACTGGACTACAGTCCCACACACACTGACTCTCACTGGGGTACGGGTCCCACACACACTGACTCTCACTGAGGTACGGGTCCCACACACACCGACTCTCACTGGGGTACGGGACCCACACACACTGACTCTCAGTGGGGTACGGGTCCCACACACTCTGACTCTAACTGGGTTACAGTCCCACACACACTGACTCTCAGTGGGGTACGAGTCCCACAAACACTGACTCTCACTGGGGTACGGGTCCCACACACACTGACTCTCACTGGGATACGGGTCCCACACACACTGACTCTCACTGGGGTACAGTCCCACACACACTGACTCTCACTGGGGTACCGGTCCCACACACACTGACTCTCACTGGGGTACAGTCCCACACACACTGACTCTCACTGGGGTACAGTCCCACACACACTGATTCTCACTGGGGTACGGGTCCCACACACACTGACTCTCACTGGGGTACGGGACCCACACACACTGACTCTCACTGGGGTCCGGGTCCCACACACACTGACTCTCACTCGGGTACAGTCCCACACACACTGACTCTCACTGGGGTACAGGTCCCACACACACTGACTCTCACTGGGGTACGGGTCCCACACACACTGACTCTCACTGGGGTACGGGTCCCACACAAACTGACTCTCACTGGGGTACGGGTCCCACACACACTGACTCTCACTGGGGTACCGGTCCCACACACACTAACTCTCACTGGGGTACAGTGGCACACACACTGACTCTCACTAGGGTACAGTCCCACACACACTGACTCTCACTGGGGTACGGGTCCCACACACACTGACTCTCACTGGGGTGCGGGTCCCACACACACTGACTCTCACTTGGGTACGGGTCCCACGCACACTGACTCTCACTGGGGTACGGGTCCCACACACTCTGACTCTCACTAGGGTACAGTCCCACACACACTGACTCTCACTGGGGTACAGTCCCACAAACATTCTGTTACTGGGGTACAGTCCCACACACACTGACTCTCACTGGGGTACGGGTCCCACACACACTAACTCTCACTGGGGTACGGGTCCCACACACACTGACTCTCACTGGGGTACAGTCCCACACACACTGACTCTCACTGGGGTACGGGTCCCACACACACTGACTCTCACTGGGGTATAGTCCCACACACACTGACTCTCACTGGGTACGGGTCCCACAAACACTGACTCTCACTGGGGTACGGGTCCCACACACACTGACTCTCACTGAGGTACGGGTCCCACACACACCGACTCTCACTGAGGTACGGGACCCACACACACTGACTCTCAGTGGGGCACGTGTCCCACACACACTTACTCTAACTGGGGTACGGGTCGCACACACACTAACTCTCACTGGGGAACAGTCCCACACAGACTGACTCTCACTAGGGTACAGTCCCACACACACTGACTCTCACTGGGGTACGGGTCGCACACACACTAACTCTCACTGGGGTGCGGGTCCCACACACACTGACTCTCACTGGGGTACGGGTCCCACACACACTGACTCTCACTGGGGTACGGGTCCCACACACACTGACTCTCACTGGGGTACGGGTCCCACACACACTGACTCTCACTGGGGTACGGGTCCCATACACACTGACTCTCACTGGGGTACGGGTCCCACACACACTGAGTCTCACTGGGGTACCGGTCCCACACACACTGACTCTCACTGTGGTACAGTCCCACACACACTGACTCTAACTGGGTTACGGGTCCCACACACACTGACTCTCAATGGGGTACAGTCCCACACACACTGACTCTCACTGGGGTACGGGTCCCATACACACTGACTCTCACTGGGGTATGGGTCCCAAACACACTGACTCTCACTGGGGTACAGTCCCACAAACATTCTCTTACTGGGGTACACTCCCACACACACTGACTCTCACTGGGGTACGGGTCCCACACACACTGACTCTCACTGGGGTTCAGTCCCACACACACTGAGTCTCACTGGGGTACAGTCCCACACACACTGACTCTCACTGGGGTACAGTCTCACACACACTGACTCTCACTGGGGTACGGGTCCCACACACACTGACTCTTACTGGGGTACAGTCCCACACACACTGACTCTCACTGGGTACGGGTCCCACACACACTGACACTCACTGGGGTACGGGTCCCACACACACTGACTCTCACTGGGGTACGGGTCCCACACACACTGACTCTCAGTGGGGTCCGGGTCCCACACACACTGACTCTCACTGGGGTACTGGTCCCACACACACTGACTCTCACTGGGGTACAGTCCCACACACACTGACTCTCACTGGGGTACGGGACGCACACACACTGACTCTCAGTGGGGTACGGGTCCCACACACTCTGATTCTAACTGGGTTACAGTCCCACACGCACTGACTCTCACTGGGGTACAGTCTCACACACACTGACTCTCACTGGGGTACGGGTCCCACACACACTGACTCTTACTGGGGTACAGTCCCACACACACTGACTCTCACTGGGTACGGGTCCCACACACACTGACACTCACTGGGGTACGGGTCCCACACACACTGATTCTCACTGGGGTACAGTCCCACACACACTGACTCTCACTGGGGTACAGTCCCACACACACTGACTCTCACTGGGGTACGGGTCCCACACACACTGACTCTCACTGGGGTACAGTCCCACACACACTGACTCTCACTGGAGTACAGTCCCACACACACTGACTCTCAGTGGGGTACAGTACCACAAACATTCTCTCACTGGGGTACTGGTCCCACACACACTGACTCTCACTGGGGTACAGTCCCACACACACTGACTCTCACTGGGGTACTGGTCCCACACACACGGACTCTCTCTGGGGTACAGTCCCACACACACTGACTCTCAGTGGGGTACGAGTCCCACACACACTGACTCTCACTGTGGTACGGGTCCCACACACACTGACTCTCACTGGGATACGGGTCCCACACACACTGACTCTTACTGGGGTACAGTCCCACACACACTGACTCTTACTGGGGTACGGGTCCCACACACACTGACTCTCACTTGGGTACGGGTCCCACACACACACTGACTCTCACTTGGGTACGGGTCCCACACACACTGACTCTCACTGGGATACGGGTCCCATACACACTGACTCTCACTGGGGTACGGGTCCCACACACACTGACTCTCACTGAGGTACAGTCCCACACACACTGACTCTCACTGGGGTACAGTCCCACACACACTGATTCTCACTGGGGTACGGGTCCCACACACACTGACTCTCACTGGGGTACGGGACCCACACACACTGACTCTCACTGGGGTCCGGGTCCCACACACACTGACTCTCACTCGGGTACAGTCCCACACACACTGACTCTCACTGGGGTACAGGTCCCACACACACTGACTCTCACTGGGGTACGGGTCCCACACACACTGACTCTCACTGGGGTACGGGTCCCACACAAACTGACTCTCACTGGGGTACGGGTCCCACACACACTGACTCTCACTGGGGTACCGGTCCCACACACACTAACTCTCACTGGGGTACAGTGGCACACACACTGACTCTCACTAGGGTACAGTCCCACACACACTGACTCTCACTGGGGTACGGGTCCCACACACACTGACTCTCACTGGGGTGCGGGTCCCACACACACTGACTCTCACTTGGGTACGGGTCCCACGCACACTGACTCTCACTGGGGTACGGGTCCCACACACTCTGACTCTCACTAGGGTACAGTCCCACACACACTGACTCTCACTGGGGTACAGTCCCACAAACATTCTGTTACTGGGGTACAGTCCCACACACACTGACTCTCACTGGGGTACGGGTCCCACACACACTAACTCTCACTGGGGTACGGGTCCCACACACACTGACTCTCACTGGGGTACAGTCCCACACACACTGACTCTCACTGGGGTACGGGTCCCACACACACTGACTCTCACTGGGGTATAGTCCCACACACACTGACTCTCACTGGGTACGGGTCCCACAAACACTGACTCTCACTGGGGTACGGGTCCCACACACACTGACTCTCACTGAGGTACGGGTCCCACACACACCGACTCTCACTGAGGTACGGGACCCACACACACTGACTCTCAGTGGGGCACGTGTCCCACACACACTTACTCTAACTGGGGTACGGGTCGCACACACACTAACTCTCACTGGGGAACAGTCCCACACAGACTGACTCTCACTAGGGTACAGTCCCACACACACTGACTCTCACTGGGGTACGGGTCGCACACACACTAACTCTCACTGGGGTGCGGGTCCCACACACACTGACTCTCACTGGGGTACGGGTCCCACACACACTGACTCTCACTGGGGTACGGGTCCCACACACACTGACTCTCACTGGGGTACGGGTCCCACACACACTGACTCTCACTGGGGTGCGGGTCCCACACACACTGACTCTCACTGGGGTACGGGACCCACACACAGACTCTCACTGGGGTCCGGGTCCCACACACACTGACTCTCACTGGGGTACAGTCCCACACACACTGACTCTCACTGGGGTACAGGTCCCACACACACTGACTCTCACTGGGGTACGGGTCCCACACACACTGACACTCACTGGGGTACGGGTCCCACACACACACTGACTCTCACTGGGGTACGGGTCCCACACACACTGACTCTCACTGGGGTACGGGTCCCACACACACTGACTCTCACTGGGGTACGGGCCCGACACACACTGACTCTCACTGGGGTACAGGTCCCACACACACTGACTCTCACTGGGGTACGAGTCCCACACACACTGACACTCACTGGGGTACAGTCCCACACACACTGACTCTCACTGGAGTACAGTCCCACACACACTGACTCTCACTGGGGTACGGGTCCCACATAAACTGACTCTCACTGGGGTACCGGTCCCACACACACTGACTCTCACTGGGGTACCGGTCCCACACACACTGACTCTCACTGGGGTACAGTCCCACACACACTGACTCTCACTGGGGTACGGGTCCCACACACACTGACTCTCACTGGGGTACGGGTCCCACACACACTGAGTCTCACTGGGGTACCGGTCCCACACACACTGACTCTCACTGTGGTACAGTCCCACACACACTGACTCTAACTGGGTTACAGGTCCCACACACACTGACTCTCAATGGGGTACAGTCCCACACACACTGACTCTCACTGGGGTACGGGTCCCACACACACTGACTCTCACTGGGGTATGGGTCCCAAACACACTGACTCTCACTGGGGTACAGTCCCACAAACATTCTCTTACTGGGGTACACTCCCACACACACTGACTCTCACTGGGGTACGGGTCCCACACACACTGACTCTCACTGGGGTTCAGTCCCACACACACTGAGTCTCACTGGGGTACAGTCCCACACACACTGACTCTCACTGGGGTACAGTCTCACACACACTGACTCTCACTGGGGTACGGGTCCCACACACACTGACTCTTACTGGGGTACAGTCCCACACACACTGACTCTCACTGGGTACGGGTCCCACACACACTGACACTCACTGGGGTACGGGTCCCACACACACTGACTCTCACTGGGGTACAGTCCCACACACACTGACTCTCAGTGGGGTCCGGGTCCCACACACACTGACTCTCACTGGGGTACTGGTCCCACACACACTGACTCTCACTGGGGTACAGTCCCACACACACTGACTCTCACTGGGGTACGGGACGCACACACACTGACTCTCAGTGGGGTACGGGTCCCACACACTCTGATTCTAACTGGGTTACAGTCCCACACGCACTGACTCTCACTGGGGTACAGTCTCACACACACTGACTCTCACTGGGGTACGGGTCCCACACACACTGACTCTTACTGGGGTACAGTCCCACACACACTGACTCTCACTGGGTACGGGTCCCACACACACTGACACTCACTGGGGTACGGGTCCCACACACACTGATTCTCACTGGGGTACAGTCCCACACACACTGACTCTCACTGGGGTACAGTCCCACACACACTGACTCTCACTGGGGTACGGGTCCCACACACACTGACTCTCACTGGGGTACAGTCCCACACACACTGACTCTCACTGGACTACAGTCCCACACACACTGACTCTCACTGGGGTACGGGTCCCACACACACTGACTCTCACTGAGGTACGGGTCCCACACACACCGACTCTCACTGGGGTACGGGACCCACACACACTGACTCTCAGTGGGGTACGGGTCCCACACACTCTGACTCTAACTGGGTTACAGTCCCACACACACTGACTCTCAGTGGGGTACGAGTCCCACAAACACTGACTCTCACTGGGGTACGGGTCCCACACACACTGACTCTCACTGGGATACGGGTCCCACACACACTGACTCTCACTGGGGTACAGTCCCACACACACTGACTCTCACTGGGGTACCGGTCCCACACACACTGACTCTCACTGGGGTACAGTCCCACACACACTGACTCTCACTGGGGTACAGTCCCACACACACTGATTCTCACTGGGGTACGGGTCCCACACACACTGACTCTCACTGGGGTACGGGACCCACACACACTGACTCTCACTGGGGTCCGGGTCCCACACACACTGACTCTCACTCGGGTACAGTCCCACACACACTGACTCTCACTGGGGTACAGGTCCCACACACACTGACTCTCACTGGGGTACGGGTCCCACACACACTGACTCTCACTGGGGTACGGGTCCCACACAAACTGACTCTCACTGGGGTACGGGTCCCACACACACTGACTCTCACTGGGGTACCGGTCCCACACACACTAACTCTCACTGGGGTACAGTGGCACACACACTGACTCTCACTAGGGTACAGTCCCACACACACTGACTCTCACTGGGGTACGGGTCCCACACACACTGACTCTCACTGGGGTGCGGGTCCCACACACACTGACTCTCACTTGGGTACGGGTCCCACGCACACTGACTCTCACTGGGGTACGGGTCCCACACACTCTGACTCTCACTAGGGTACAGTCCCACACACACTGACTCTCACTGGGGTACAGTCCCACAAACATTCTGTTACTGGGGTACAGTCCCACACACACTGACTCTCACTGGGGTACGGGTCCCACACACACTAACTCTCACTGGGGTACGGGTCCCACACACACTGACTCTCACTGGGGTACAGTCCCACACACACTGACTCTCACTGGGGTACGGGTCCCACACACACTGACTCTCACTGGGGTATAGTCCCACACACACTGACTCTCACTGGGTACGGGTCCCACAAACACTGACTCTCACTGGGGTACGGGTCCCACACACACTGACTCTCACTGAGGTACGGGTCCCACACACACCGACTCTCACTGAGGTACGGGACCCACACACACTGACTCTCAGTGGGGCACGTGTCCCACACACACTTACTCTAACTGGGGTACGGGTCGCACACACACTAACTCTCACTGGGGAACAGTCCCACACAGACTGACTCTCACTAGGGTACAGTCCCACACACACTGACTCTCACTGGGGTACGGGTCGCACACACACTAACTCTCACTGGGGTGCGGGTCCCACACACACTGACTCTCACTGGGGTACGGGTCCCACACACACTGACTCTCACTGGGGTACGGGTCCCACACACACTGACTCTCACTGGGGTACGGGTCCCACACACACTGACTCTCACTGGGGTACGGGTCCCATACACACTGACTCTCACTGGGGTACGGGTCCCACACACACTGAGTCTCACTGGGGTACCGGTCCCACACACACTGACTCTCACTGTGGTACAGTCCCACACACACTGACTCTAACTGGGTTACGGGTCCCACACACACTGACTCTCAATGGGGTACAGTCCCACACACACTGACTCTCACTGGGGTACGGGTCCCATACACACTGACTCTCACTGGGGTATGGGTCCCAAACACACTGACTCTCACTGGGGTACAGTCCCACAAACATTCTCTTACTGGGGTACACTCCCACACACACTGACTCTCACTGGGGTACGGGTCCCACACACACTGACTCTCACTGGGGTTCAGTCCCACACACACTGAGTCTCACTGGGGTACAGTCCCACACACACTGACTCTCACTGGGGTACAGTCTCACACACACTGACTCTCACTGGGGTACGGGTCCCACACACACTGACTCTTACTGGGGTACAGTCCCACACACACTGACTCTCACTGGGTACGGGTCCCACACACACTGACACTCACTGGGGTACGGGTCCCACACACACTGACTCTCACTGGGGTACGGGTCCCACACACACTGACTCTCAGTGGGGTCCGGGTCCCACACACACTGACTCTCACTGGGGTACTGGTCCCACACACACTGACTCTCACTGGGGTACAGTCCCACACACACTGACTCTCACTGGGGTACGGGACGCACACACACTGACTCTCAGTGGGGTACGGGTCCCACACACTCTGATTCTAACTGGGTTACAGTCCCACACGCACTGACTCTCACTGGGGTACAGTCTCACACACACTGACTCTCACTGGGGTACGGGTCCCACACACACTGACTCTTACTGGGGTACAGTCCCACACACACTGACTCTCACTGGGTACGGGTCCCACACACACTGACACTCACTGGGGTACGGGTCCCACACACACTGATTCTCACTGGGGTACAGTCCCACACACACTGACTCTCACTGGGGTACAGTCCCACACACACTGACTCTCACTGGGGTACGGGTCCCACACACACTGACTCTCACTGGGGTACAGTCCCACACACACTGACTCTCACTGGAGTACAGTCCCACACACACTGACTCTCACTGGGGTACGGGTCCCACACACACTGACTCTCACTGAGGTACGGGTCCCACACACACCGACTCTCACTGGGGTACGGGACCCACACACACTGACTCTCAGTGGGGTACGGGTCCCACACACTCTGACTCTAACTGGGTTACAGTCCCACACACACTGACTCTCAGTGGGGTACGAGTCCCACAAACACTGACTCTCACTGGGGTACGGGTCCCACACACACTGACTCTCACTGGGATACGGGTCCCACACACACTGACTCTCACTGGGGTACCGGTCCCACACACACTGACTCTCACTGGGGTACCGGTCCCACACACACTGACTCTCACTGGGGTACAGTCCCACACACACTGACTCTCACTAGGGTACAGTCCCACACACACTGACTCTCACTGGGGTACGGGTCCCACACACACTGACTCTCACTGGGGTACAGTCCCACACACACTGACTCTCACTGGGGTACGGGTCCCATACACACTGACTCTCACTGGGGTACGGGTCCCACACACACTGAGTCTCACTGGGGTACCGGTCCCACACACACTGACTCTCACTGTGGTACAGTCCCACACACACTGACTCTAACTGGGTTACGGGTCCCACACACACTGACTCTCAATGGGGTACAGTCCCACACACACTGACTCTCACTGGGGTACGGGTCCCATACACACTGACTCTCACTGGGGTATGGGTCCCAAACACACTGACTCTCACTGGGGTACAGTCCCACAAACATTCTCTTACTGGGGTACACTCCCACACACACTGACTCTCACTGGGGTACGGGTCCCACACACACTGACTCTCACTGGGGTTCAGTCCCACACACACTGAGTCTCACTGGGGTACAGTCCCACACACACTGACTCTCACTGGGGTACAGTCTCACACACACTGACTCTCACTGGGGTACGGGTCCCACACACACTGACTCTTACTGGGGTACAGTCCCACACACACTGACTCTCACTGGGTACGGGTCCCACACACACTGACACTCACTGGGGTACGGGTCCCACACACACTGACTCTCACTGGGGTACGGGTCCCACACACACTGACTCTCAGTGGGGTCCGGGTCCCACACACACTGACTCTCACTGGGGTACTGGTCCCACACACACTGACTCTCACTGGGGTACAGTCCCACACACACTGACTCTCACTGGGGTACGGGACGCACACACACTGACTCTCAGTGGGGTACGGGTCCCACACACTCTGATTCTAACTGGGTTACAGTCCCACACGCACTGACTCTCACTGGGGTACAGTCTCACACACACTGACTCTCACTGGGGTACGGGTCCCACACACACTGACTCTTACTGGGGTACAGTCCCACACACACTGACTCTCACTGGGTACGGGTCCCACACACACTGACACTCACTGGGGTACGGGTCCCACACACACTGATTCTCACTGGGGTACAGTCCCACACACACTGACTCTCACTGGGGTACAGTCCCACACACACTGACTCTCACTGGGGTACGGGTCCCACACACACTGACTCTCACTGGGGTACAGTCCCACACACACTGACTCTCACTGGAGTACAGTCCCACACACACTGACTCTCACTGGGGTACGGGTCCCACACACACTGACTCTCACTGAGGTACGGGTCCCACACACACCGACTCTCACTGGGGTACGGGACCCACACACACTGACTCTCAGTGGGGTACGGGTCCCACACACTCTGACTCTAACTGGGTTACAGTCCCACACACACTGACTCTCAGTGGGGTACGAGTCCCACAAACACTGACTCTCACTGGGGTACGGGTCCCACACACACTGACTCTCACTGGGATACGGGTCCCACACACACTGACTCTCACTGGGGTACAGTCCCACACACACTGACTCTCACTGGGGTACCGGTCCCACACACACTGACTCTCACTGGGGTACAGTCCCACACACACTGACTCTCACTAGGGTACAGTCCCACACACACTGACTCTCACTGGGGTACGGGTCCCACACACACTGACTCTCACTGGGGTGCGGGTCCCACACACACTGACTCTCACTGGGGTACGGGTCCCACACACACTGACTCTCACTGGGGTACAGGTCACACACACACTGACTCTCACTGGGGTACGGGTCCCACACACACTGACTCTCACTGAGGTACAGTCCCACACACACTGATTCTCACTGGGGTACGGGTCCCACACACAGTGACTCTCACTGGGGTACGGGTCCCACACACACTGACTCTCACTGGGGTACAGTCCCACAAATATTCTCTCACTGGGGTACGGGTCCCACACACACACTGACTCTCACTGGGGTACGGGTCCGACACACACTGACTCTCACTGGGGTACGGGTCCCACACACACACTGACTCTCACTGGGATACGGGTCCCACACATACTGACTCTCACTGGGGTACGGGTCCCACACACACTGACTCTCACTGGGGTGCGGGTCCCACACATACTGACTCTCACTGGGGTCCGGGTCCCACACACACTGACTCTCACTCGGGTACAGTCCCACACACACTGACTCTCACTGGGGTACAGGTCCCACACACACTGACTCTCACTGGGGTACGGGTCCCACACACACTGACGCTCACTGGGGTACGGGTCCCACACACACACTGACTCTCACTGGGGTACGGGTCCCACACACACTGACTCTCACTGGGGTACGGGTCCCACACACACACTGACTCTCACTGGGGTACAGGTCCCACACACACTGAATCTCACTGGGGTACGGGTCCCACACACACTGACTCTCACTGGGGTACAGGTCCCACACACACTGACTCTCACTGGGGTACAGTCCCACACACACTGACTCTCACTGGAGTACAGTCCCACACACACTGACTCTCACTGGGGTACGGGTCCCACACAAACTGACTCTCACTGGGGTACGGGTCCCACACACACTGACTCTCACTGGGGTACCGGTCCCACACACACTGACTCTCACTGGGGTACAGTCCCACACACTCTGACTCTCACTGGGGTACGGGTCCCACACACACTGACTCTCACTGGGGTACGGGTCCCACACACACTGACTCTCACTGGGGTACCGGTCCCACACACACTGACTCTCACTGGGGTACAGTCCCACACACACTGACTCTAACTGGGGTACAGTCCCATACACACTGACTCTCACTAGGGTACAGTCCCACACACACTGACTCTCACTGGGTTACGGGTCCCACACACACTGACTCTCAATGGGGTACAGTCCCACACACACTGACTCTCACTGGGGTACGGGTCCCACACACACTGACTCTCACTGGGGTATGGGTCCCACACACACTGACTCTCACTGGGGTACAGTCCCACACACACTGACTCTCACTGGGGTACTGGTCCCACACACACTGACTCTCACTGGGGTACAGTCCCACACACACTGACTCTCACTGGGGTACATTCCCACACACACTGACCCTCACTGGAGTACAGTCCCACACACACTGACTCTCACTGAGGTACGGGTCCCACACACACCGGCTCTCACTGGGGTACGGGACCCACACACACTGACTCTCACTGGGGTACGGGTCCCACACACTCTGACTCTAACTGCGTTACAGTCCCACACACACTGACTCTCACTGGGGTACAGGTCACACACACACTGACTCTCACTGGGGTACGTGTCCCACACACACTGACTCTCACTGGGGTACGGGTCCCACACAAACTGACTCTCACTGGGGTACGGGTCCCACACACACTGACTCTCACTGGGGTACCGATCCCACACACACTGACTCTCACTGGGGTACAGTCCCACACACACTGACTCTCACTAGGGTACAGTCCCACACACACTGACTCTCACTGGGGTACGGGTCCCACACACACTGACTCTCACTGGGGTGCGGGTCCCACACACACTGACTCTCACTGGAGTACGGGTCCCACACACACTGACTCTCACTGGGGTACGGGTCCCACACACACTGACTCTCACTGGGGTACGGGTCCCACACACACTGACTCTCACTGAGGTACAGTCCCACACACACTGATTCTCACTGGGGTACGGGTCCCACACACACTGACTCTCACTGGGGTACGGGTCCCACACACACTGACTCTCACTGGGGTACATTCCCACAAATATTCTCTCACTGGGTTACGGGTCCCACACACACACTGACTCTCACTGGGGTACGGGTCCCACACACACTGACTCTCACTGAGGTACGGTTCCCACACACACTGACTCTCACTGGGGTACAGGTCCCACACACACTGACTCTTACTGGGGTACAGTCCCACACACACTGACTCTCACTGGGGTACGGGTCCCACACACACTGACTCTCACTGGGGTACAGTCCCACACACATTGACTCTCACTGGGGTACAGTCCCACACACACTGACTCTCACTGGGGTACAGTCCCACACACTGACTCTCACTGGGGTACAGTCCCACACACACTGACTCTTGCTGGGGTACGGGTCCCGCACACACTGACTCTCACTGTGGTACAGTCCCACACACTGACTCTCACTGGGGTGCAGTCCCACACACACTGACTCTCACTGGGGTACGGGTCCCACACACACTGACTCTCACTGGGGTACAGTCCCACACACACTGACTCTCACTGAGGTACAGTCCCACACACACTGACTCTCACTGGGGTACGGGTCCCACACACACTGACTCTCACTGGGGTACAGTCCCAGACACACTGACTCTTACTGGGGTACAGTCCCAGACACACTGACTCTTACTGGGGTACAGTCCCACACACACTGACTCTCACTGGGTATGGGTCCCACACACACTGACTCTCACTGGGGTACGAGTCCCACACACACTGACTCTCACTGGGGTATGGTCCCACACACACTGAGTCTCACTGGGGTCCGGATAACCCACACACTGACTCTCACTGGGGTACGGGTCCCACACACATTGACTCTTACTGGGGTACGGTTCGCACACACACTGACTCTCACTGGGGTACAGTCCCACACACACTGACTCTCACTGGGGTACGGGTCCCACACACACTGACTCTCACTGGGGTACAGGTCCCACACACACTGGCTCTCACTGAGGTACGGTTCCCACACACACTGACTCTCACTGGGGTACAGGTCCCACACACACTGACTCTTACTGGGGTACAGTCCCACACACACTGACTCTCACTGGGGTACGGGTCCCACACACACTGACTCTCACTGTGGTACAGTCCCACACACATTGACTCTCACTGGGGTACAGTCCCACATACACTGACTCTCACTGGGGTACGGGTCCCACACACACTGACTCTCACTGGGGTACAGGGCCCACACACACTGACTCTTACTGGGGTACAGTCCCACACACACTGACTCTCACTGGGTACGGGTCCCACACACACTGACTCTCACTGGGGAACAGTCCCACACACACTGACTCTCACTGGGGTACAGTCCCACACACACTGACTCTCACTGGGGTACAGTCCCACACACTGACTCTCACTGGGGTACAGTCCCACACACACT
Organism: Pristiophorus japonicus; assembly: GCF_044704955.1. Classification (NCBI taxonomy): domain Eukaryota; kingdom Metazoa; phylum Chordata; class Chondrichthyes; family Pristiophoridae; genus Pristiophorus; species Pristiophorus japonicus. The sequence continues at coordinate 221,576,736 of NC_091986.1, read as the reverse complement.
GACTCTTGCTGGGGTACGGGTACCACACACACTGACTCTCACTGGGGTACAGTCCCACACACACTGACTCTCACTGGGGTACAGTCCCACACACACTGACTCTCACTGGGGTACGGGTCCCACACACACGGACTCTCACTGGGGTACAGTCCCACACACACTGACTCTCACTGGGGTGCAGTGCCACACACACTGACTCTCACTGGGGTACAGTCCCACACACACTGACTCTCACTGGGGTACAGTCCCACACACACTGACTCTCACTGTGGTACGGGTCCCACACACACTGACTCTCACTGGGGTACGGGTCCCTTGTGGTGAAGGTGCTCCCACAGAGCTGTTAGGGAGGGAGTTCCAGGATTGTGACCCAGCGACGATGAAGGAACGGCCGATATATTTCCCAGTCAGGATGGTGTGTGACTGGGAGGGGAGGTGGTGGTGTTCCCATGCACCTGCTGCCCTTGTTGTTCTTGGCTGTAGAGGTCGCGGGTTTGGGAGGTGCTGATCCGTGCTGGGGCCTGCAACTTTTGAGAGAGTCATTCACGGAGGCACCAGAATCATAGAAAACATAGAAACATAGTAAATAGGTGCAGGAGTAGGCCATTCGGCCCTTCGAGCCTGCACCGCCATTCAATGAGTTCATGGCTGAACATGCAACTTCAGTCCCCAATTTCTCACCATACCCCTTGATCCCCCTAGTAGTAAGGACTACATCTAAGGGCCATATGTAACTCTCTCTTGAATATATCCAATGAACTGACATCAACAACTCTCTGCGGCAGGGAATTCCACAGGTTAACAACTCTCTGAGTGAAGAAGTTTCTCCTCATCTCAGTCCTAAATGGCTTACCCCTTATCCTTCGACTGTGTCCCCTGGTTCTGGACTTCCCCAACATCGGGAACATTCTTCCTGCATCTAACCTGTCTAGTCCCGTCAGAATTTTATATGTTTCTATGAGATCCCCTCTCATCCTTCTAAACTCAGTGAATACAGGCCCAGTCGATCCAGTCTCTCCTCATATGTCAGTCCAGCCATCCCGGGAATCAGTCTGGTGAACCTTCGCTGCACTCCCTCAATAGCAAGAACGTCCTTCCTCAGATTAGGAGACCAAAACTGAACACAATGTTCCAGATGACAACATACCATTTGCCTTCTTCACCGCCTGCTGTACCTGCATGCCAACCTTCAATGACTGATGAACTATGACACCCAGGCCTCGTTGCACCTCCCCCTTTCCTAATCTGCTACCATTCAGATAATATTCTGCCTTTGTGTTTTTGCCACCAAATTGGATAACCTCACATTTACCCACATTATACTGCATCTGCCATGCATTTGCCCACTCAGCTAACCTGTCCAAGTCACCCTGCAGCCTCTTAGCATCCACATCACAAGCTCACACATCCATCCAGCTTAGTGTCATCTGCAAACTTGGAGATATTACACTCAATTCCCTCATCTAAATCATTAATGTATATTGTAAATAGCTGGGGTCCCAGCACTGAGCCCTGCAGCACTCCACTAGTCACTGTCTGCCATTCTGAAAAGGACCCGTTTATCCCAACTCTCTGCTTCCTGTCTGCCAACCAGTTCTCTATCCACATCAGTACATTACCCCCAATATCATGTGCTTTAATTTTGCACACCAATCTCTTGTGTGGGACCTTGTCAAAAGCCTTTTGAAAGTCCAAATACACCACATCCACTGGTTCTCCCTTGTCCACTCTACTAGTTACATCCTCAAAACATTCTAGAAGATTTGTCAAGCCTAATTTCCCTTTCATAAATCCACACTGTCTTGGACCGATCCTGTCACTGCTTTCCAAATGCGCTGCTATTTCATCTTTAATAATTGATCCCAACATTTTCCCCACTACTGATGTCAGGCTAACCGGTCTATAATTACCCATTTTCTCTCTCCCTCCTTTTTTAAAAAGTGGTGTTACATTAGCTACCTTCCAGTCCATAGGAACTGATCCAGAGTCGATAGACTGTTGGAAAATGATCACCAATGCATCCACTATTTCGAGGGATACTTCCTTAAGTACTCTGGGATGCAGACAATCAGGCCCCTGGGATTTATCAGCCTTCAACCCCATCAACCCCTTGATGTCTTTTGTGTCTAGAAACCTATCGATCTCCCTCTTAAATATATTCAGTGACTTGGCCTCCACAGCCTTCTGTGGTAGAGAATTCCACAGGTTCACCACCCTCTGAGTGAAAACATTTCTCCTCATCTCGGTCCTAAATTTCCTACCCCGTATCCTGAGACTGTGACCCCTTGTTCTAGACTTCCCAGCCCGGGGAAACATCCTCCCCACATCCAGTCTGTCCAACCCAGTCAGAATTTTATACAATTCGACATTTTGGGCTCGAGCCTCTGTCACAGTGAAGGGCTGGGTTGGTTCAGCTGACAGGATGGCTGTCACAGGTTTCAAAGTGCGGGATTATTTAACCTAACCATCTGTTGGAATGGATTTGGTTTTGTTGAGCTCCCGAGTCCCGCTCACCCCTCACCCCCTGTGCTTGCAGACCTACACTGGAGGTTGGTATGGCAACGCCTCGATTGAAAAGTTCTCCATCTTATTTTCGAATCCCTCCATGGCCTCGCCCCTCCCGATCTCTGTCTCCTCCTCCAGCCCCGCAGGCATTCCCTCCCTGTCCCTCTCCGCCTCAATCTCCTCCTCTCACTTTGGTAGGAAAAACATAAGGACGAAGTATTATTTAAATGGTGATGGCTTGGGAAGTGTCGCTGTACAGAGGGACCTGGGTGTCCTTGTACACCAGTCACTGAAAGGAAACATGCCGGTGCAGCAAGCAGTTAGGACGACAAATGGTATGTTGGCCTTCATTGCAAGAGGATTTGAGTACAGGAGCAAGGATGTCTTACTACAGTTATACAGGGCCTTGGTGAGACCACACCTGGAGTATTGTGTGCAGTTTTGGTCTCCTTACCTAAGAAAGGATATACTTGCCATAGAGGGAGTGCAGCGAAGGTTCACCAGACTGATTCCTGGGATGGCAGGACTGTCGTATGAGGAGAGATTGGGTCGACTGGGCCTGTATTCAGTAGAAGAATGAGAGGGGATCTGATTGAAACGTATAAAATTCTGACGGGGTTGAACAGACTGGATGTGGGGAGGATGTTTCCCCGGGCTGGGAAGTCTAGAACAAGGGGTCACAGTCTCAGGATACGGGGTAGGAAATTTCGGAGCGAGATGAGGAGAAATGTTTTCACTCAGAGGGTGGTGAACCTGTGGAATTCTCTACCACAGAAGGCTCTGGAGGCCAAGTCACTGAATATATTTAAGAGGGAGATAGATAGATTTCTAGAAATAAAAGGCATCACGGGGTATGGGGAGAAAGTGGGAATATGGTGTTGAGATAGAGGATCAGCCCATGATCATATTGCATGGTGGTGCAGGCTCGAAGGGCCGAATAGCCTACGACTCCTCCTATTGTCTATGTTTCTATGTTAAGACGCTCCTTAAAACCTACCTGTCTGACCCAGCTTTTGGTCGCCTGTCCCTAATATCTCTTTACGTGGCTCGGTGTGAAATGTTGTTGGACGAAGGCTCCTGTGAAGCGCCCTGGGACGTTAAAGGCACTATATAAAGGCAGTTTGTTGTTGCTGTTGCCTCCGCAGGCCAACTCGGCGTTGCACGGTGAAGCTCGCAGGACAGAGACCCGGGCCTCCTACCGCCTACAGGTGATAAAAACCCTGGTGGAGAGGTACATCGAGACATCACGGCAGGAGTTTGCGGAGAAGCAGAGGAAAGGTGAGAGACCGACACGGGGATTGGCGGGGCTCGCGGGAGTGGACTCGCGCCCACGGCTTAGTTCGTCCACTAACCATTCGGCTCATCGTTCCTGTGCCGGCTCCGTGAGAGAGCGATCCAATCAGTCCCACTCCCCGCTGACCTTCCCCCACAGCCCTGTGAATCTTTCCTTTGCAAGTATTTATCCAATTATATTTTGAGAGTTATAGGAACATAAGAAATAGGAGCAGGAGTGGGCCATACGGCCCCTCGAGCCTGCTCCACCATTTAATACAATCATGGCTGATCCGATCATGTACTCAGCTCCACTTCCCCGCCCGCTCCCCATAACCCCTTAGTCCCTTATCGGTTCAGAAACTGTCTATCTCTGTCTTAAATTTATTAATGTCCCGGCTTCCACAGCTCTCTGAGGCAGCGAATTCCACAGATTTACAACCCTCTGAGAGAAGAAATTCCTCCTCATCTCAGTTTTAAATGGGCGGCCCCTTATTCTAAGATCATGCCCCCTGGTTCTAGTCTCCCCCATCAGTGGAAACATCCTCTCTGCATCCACCTTGTCAAGCCCCCTCATAATCTTATACATTTCGATAAGATCATCTCTCATTCTTCTGAATTCCAATGAGTAGAGGCCCAACGTACCCAACCTTTCCTCATAAGTCAACCCCCTCATCCCCGGAATCAACTGAGTGAACCTTCTCTGAACTGCCTCCAAAACAAGTATATCCTTTCGTAAATATGGAAACCAAAACTGCACGCAGTACTCCAGGTGTGGCCTCACCAATACCCTGTATAACTGGAGCAAGACTTCCCTGCTTTTATACTCCATCCCCTTTGCAATAAAGGCCAAGATTCCATTGGCCCTTCCTGATCACTTGCTGTACCTGCATACTATCCTTTTGTGTTTCATGCACAAGTACCCCCAGATCCCGCTGTACTGCAGCACTTTGCAATCTTTCTCCATTTAAATAATAACTTGCTCTTTGATATTTTCTGCCAAAGTGCATGACCTCACACTTTCCAACATTATACTCCATCTGCCAAATTTCTGCCCACTCACTTAGCCTGTCTATGTCCTTTTGCAGATTTTTTGTGTCCTCCTCACACATTGCTTTTCCTCCTAAACTTGGCTACATTACACTCAGTCCTTCCTCCGTTAATATACATTGTAAATAGTTGGGGTCCCAGCACTGATCCCTGCGACACCCCACTGGTAACTGATTGCCAACCAGAGAATGAACCATTTCTCTGCCCCAGAGAGCTGTGGAGGCTCAGTCTTTGAGTATATTCAAAACAGAGACTGATAGATTTTTGGAGATTAAGAGAATCGAGGGATATGGGGATCGGGCGGGAAAGTGGAGTTAAGGTCGAAGATCAGCCGTGATCTCATTGAATGGCGGAGCAGGCTCGAGGGGCCGAATGGCCGACTCCTGCTCCTAATTCTTGTCTTCTTATAACAACTCATCACGTTTCCCAAGTGAGTGACTGAAGAGTCTCGTGTGTGAGACTGGAATTCGGATCTGCCCTGGGGCAGCGTACAATGGCCATGCCGATCTGACTTCACCTCTGACCTTCCTTCCCTTCTTCCTCCTGAAGCCTGCCGGCTTTGTCAGATTGCCAACTGCCGTTTATCACAGGGTAAAGCTCTCGGCTCAGAGTCACAAGGTCGTGAGTTCACTCCACTGCAGAGACTCGAGCACAAATTCCAGGCTGACACTCCCAGTGCAGTACTGAGGGAGCGCCGCACTGTCGGAGGGGCAGTACTGAGGGAGCGCCGCACTGTCGGAGGGGCAGTACTGAGGGAGTGCCGCACTGTCAGAGGGGCGGTGCTGAGGGAGTGCCGCACTGTCAGAGGGGCAGTACTGAGGGAGTGCCGCACTGTCGGAGGGGCAGTACTGAGGGAGTGCCGCACTGTCGGAGGGGCAGTACTGAGGGAGTGCCGCACTGTCAGAGGGGCGGTGCTGAGGGAGTGCCGCACTGTCAGAGGGGCAGTACTGAGGGAGTGCCGCACTGTCAGACGGGCGGTGCTGAGGGAGTGCCGCACTGTCAGAGGGGCAGTACTGAGGGAGTGCCGCACTGTCAGAGGGGCGGTGCTGAGGGAGTGCCGCACTGTCGGAGGGGCAGTACTGAGGGAGCGCCGCACTGTCGGAGGGGCAGTACTGAGGGAGTGCCGCACTGTTGGAGGGGCAGTACTGAGGGAGTGCCGCACTGTAGGACGGGCAGTACTGAGGGAGCGCCGCACTGTCGGAGGGGCAGCACTGAGGGAGCGCTGCACTGTCGGAGGGGCAATACTGAGGGAGCGCCGCACTGTCGGAGGGGCAGTACTGAGGGAGTGCCGCACTGTCGGAGGGGCAGTACTGAGGGAGTGCCGCACTGTCGGAGGGGCAGTACTGAGGGAGCGCCGCACTATCGGAGGGGCAGTACTGAGGGAGTGCCGCACTGTCAGAGGTGCCGTATTTCAGATGCCGTCTTTAAGCCAAGGCCCCGTCTGCTCTCTCAGGTCGACGTAAAAGATCCCACGGCCACTATTTCAAAGAAGAGGAGTGGAGTTCTCCCCGGTGTCCTGGGGCCAATATTTATCCCTTAACCACCATCACTAAAACAGATAGTCCGGTCATTATCACATTGCTGTTTGTGGGAGCTTGCTGTGCGCACGAATCGGCTGCCACATTTCCCACAATACACCAGCGACTACACCCCCAAGAAAGCTGTGAAGCGCTTTGGGACGTCCTGATGTCCGGAGAGGCGCTATACCAATGCACGTCCTTTCTCTCTGTGTTACAGATCTGGGGAACCGCATCACGGACCTGAGCAAGTTTGTCGGCCGGCTGCAGTCGGAGATTAAGCGGCTACGGTACGGCATGGGGGCGGCCAACAGCACGACCAAGTCCGGTGATGCTTCCGCCGTCATCGGCAAGTACATCCTGGGGGCACGCAACCGCTTCCAGGAGCCCGACCAGGAGTCTGTGGCCAACTCCAACACCGGCTCCCCCAAGTCCTCCTTCAAGGTGACCGTCCACCAGAACTCGGAGGACGGGACCGAGTTGCCCCCAGCCGTGCCGGAGGAGCAGGAGGAGGAGGAGCCAGAGCAGTGCCCGCCCTACCCCAGCGACGGAGCCGTTGCTCCCGCTGACCCACAGGGGGCGCCTGAGGCGGGAGGGGGCTCCTTGACGGAGGAGGAGGAAGACTCGGGCGAGGCAAAGGAGGAGAAAGACTGAACGCAGGGAACAACAATTGCCGTCGAGAGAGAGGTGTGATCGGGGGGGGGGGCGGGAATGTTCCCCCAGTTGGATTCAAAAGGCAAAAGACTTTAGCACAGTATCGCAGGAATATCAGGGCAGTGTAACTGTTCCCTCGCTAAGCTCAACGCTGCTCTCTCGCATTAACAAGGCAGCAAATTATCCTTAACTAAATGCTAGGGCTGTAACTGAATTAAACTCTTATTTTTTATGTCTAGTTTTCTGTAGGTGTTGAATCATTGGAAGGGATTGAGTGTAAAGACGGAATTTGTTTTGGATTTTCTCTGGGCCTCCGACAAGGTAGAGGCCAGACTTGGGTCAGAGCGTGGGGTCAGGGGTCAGGTAGGGATCAGAGCGTGGGGTCAGGGGACAGGTAGGGATCAGAGCGCGTGGGGTCAGCGGACAGGTAGGGGTCAGAGCGTGGGGTCAGGGGTCAGGTAGGGGTCAGAGCATGTGGGGTCAGGGGACAGGTAGGGGTCAGAGCGTGGGGTCGGGACAGGTAGGGGTCAGAGGGAGTGGGGTCAGGGGGCAGGTAGGGATCAGAGGGAGTGGGGTCAGGGGACAGGTTGGGGTCAGAGGGTGTGGGGTCAGGGGACAGGTAGGGGTCAGAGAGCGTGGGGTCAGGGGACAGATAGGGGTCAGAGGGTGTGGGGTCGGGGACAGGTAGGGGTCAGAGTGTGGGGTCAGGGGACAGGTAGGGGTCAGAGAGCGTGGGGTCAGGGGACAGGTAGGGGTCAGAGAGCGTGGGGTCAGGGGACAGGTAGGGGTCAGAGAGCGTGGGGTCAGGGGACAGGTAGCTGATCAGAGCGAGCTACAAAACACAGAGTCGGGGTGAAGGGCAGTTACTCAGACTGGCGGAAGGTGTGAATTACATAAGAACGTAAAAAATAGGAGCAGGAGTCGGCCATACGGCCCCTCGAGCCTGCTCCGCCATTTAATACGATCATGGCTGATCATCGACCTCAACTCCCCTTTCCCTCCCGATCCCCATATCCCTCGATTCCCCAAGACTCCAACAACCTCTGTGTGTGTAGTGGTGGCCCACAGGGAGTGGTGCTGGGACCAGTGCCATTCACAATTTACATCAACGATTGGGATTCGGCAATTGGAGGTACAATTTCAAAATGTGCGGATGACCCTAAATTGGGAGGGTGTGTGCTGAACACTGAGGACGACTGCGTCACGTTACAAGGCGGCATTAATAACCTTGCCAAATGGGCGTGTAACTGGCCAATGCACTTCAGTATAGACAAGTGTGAGGTGGGGCAGTTTGGTCGGAAGAATAGAGAGGCCAGATACTGCTGGGAACATGCGTGTGTGGGGGAAGGAGGGATCTGGGGCAACAGATACACTGATCGTAGCAACACAGGTCATAAACAGCAAACCAAACATTGCGGCTCACTTCGAGAGGGATCGAATTGAAAAACAGAGATGTTAGGTTAAACTTGTATAGAACCTTAGTTAGACCACACATGGAGTACCGAGATCAGCTCCAAAAGTGATATAGAGGCACTGCAGAAAGTTCAAAAAAGGTTCACAAGGATGATATTAGAATTGAGAGGTTGTCACTATCAGGAAAGATTGGAGCTTGTCTTCGCAAGGACAAGTCTGAAGGGTGGCGTGAGATTATGTCGATTGGGTGGATGTAGAGAAGATGTTTCCACTTGTGGAGGAGACCAGAACTAGGGGCCATTAATATCAGACAGTCACTAATAAACCCACTGGGGAATTCAGGAGAAACCTCTTTACCCAGAGAGTGGTGAGAATGTGGAACTCGCTGCCACAGGGAGGGGTTGAGGTGAATAGTATCGATGTATTTAAGGGGAGGCTGGATAAACACATGGGGGAGAAGGGAATAGAGGGATATGGTGATGGGGGAGATGGAGAGGGTGGGAGGGGGCTGGTGTGGAGCATAAACCCCGGCACGGAGCGCTGGGGCCCAGTGGCCTGTTTCTGTGCTGGACACTTGAGGTGATTCGATGTAAAGGGTAATTGGGTTGGAACAGACAGCAGCCTTTGATCCCTGGGACCAGACATTCCAATCCAGACCAGGGGGAGGCGCTGAATGCCTCGACTGATGATTCCGTGAGATGAGTTTGGGTCATTCTCAATCCAGTTTCCACCATGGATCAGCCCGGAGTTCCAAACCCTCTCCAATCTGCCACTACATTTGTAAATTCGTTCAGAGAGAGAAGCCATATATTGGGACAGTCCAGAGGGAGCTTTACTCTGTATCTAAACCCCTCTGTACCTGCCCTGGAAGTGTTTGATGGGACAGTGTAGAGGGAGCTTTACTCTGTATCTAACCCCATGCTGTACCTGCCCTGGGAGTGTTTGATGGGACAGTGTAGAGGGAGCTTTACTCTGTATCTAACCCCGTGCTGTACCTGCCCTGGAAGTGTTTGATGGGACAGTGTAGAGGGAGCTTTACTCTGTATCTAACCCCCTGTACCTGCCCTGGGAGTGTTTGATGGGACAGTGTCGAGGGAGCTTTACTCTGTATCTAACCCCCTGTACCTGCCCTGGGAGTGTTTGATGGTACAGTGTAGAGGGAGCTTTACTCTGTATCTAACCCTCTGTACCTGCCCTGGGAGTGTTTGATGGGGCAGTGTAGAGAGAGCTTTACTCTGTATCTAACCCCGTGCTGTACCTGCCCTGGGAGTGTTTGATGGGACAGTGTAGAGGGAGCTTTACTCTGTATCTAACCCCGTGCTGTACCTGCCCTGGGAGTGTTTGATGGGACAGTGTAGAGGGAGCTTTACTCTGTATCTAACCCCGTGCTGTACCTGCCCTGGGAGCGTTTGATGGGACAGTGTCGAGGGAGCTTTACTCTGTATCTAACCCCCTGTACCTGCCCTGGGAGTGTTTGATGGTACAGTGTAGAGGGAGCTTTACTCTGTATCTAACCCTCTGTACCTGCCCTGGGAGTGTTTGATGGGGCAGTGTAGAGAGAGCTTTACTCTGTATCTAACCCCGTGCTGTACCTGCCCTGGGAGTGTTTGATGGGACAGTGTAGAGGGAGCTTTACTCTGTATCTAACCCCCTGTACCTGCCCTGGGAGTGTGTGATGGGACAGTGTAGAGGGAGCTTTACTCTGTATCTAACCCCCTGTACCTGCCCTGGGAGTGTGTGATGGGACAGTGTAGAGGGAGCTTTACTCTGTATCTAACCCCCTGTACCTGCCCTGGGAGTGTTTGATGGGACAGTGTAGAGGGAGCTTTACTCTGAATCTAACCCCGTGCTATACCTGCCCTGGGAGTGTTTGATGGGACAGTGTAGAGGGAGCTTTACTCTGTATCTAACCCCCTGTACCTGCCCTGGGAGTGTTTGATGGGACAGTGTAGAGGGAGCTTTACTCTGTATCTAACCCCGTGCTGTACCTGCCCTGGGAGTGTTTGATGGGACAGTGTAGAGGGAGCTTTACTCTGTATCTAACCCCCTGTACCTGCCCTGGGAGTGTGTGATGGGACAGTGTAGAGGGAGCTTTACTCTGTATCTAACCCCCTGTACCTGCCCTGGGAGTGTGTGATGGGACAGTGTAGAGGGAGCTTTACTCTGTATCTAACCCCCTGTACCTGCCCTGGGAGTGTTTGATGGGACAGTGTAGAGGGAGCTTTACTCTGTATCTAACCCCGTGCTGTACCTGCCCTGGGAGTGTTTGATGGAACAGTGTAGAGGGAGGTTTACTCTGTATCTAACCCGCTGTACCTGCCCTGGGAGTGTTTGATGGGACAGTGTAGAGGGAGCTTTACTCTGTATCTAACCCCCTGTACCTGCCCTGGGAGTGTTTGATGGGACAGTGTAGAGGGAGCTTTACTCTGTATCTAACCCCGTGCTGTACCTGCCCTGGGAGTGTTTGATGGGACAGTGTAGAGGGAGCTTTACTCTGTGGGTCACCGCTGGAGAGGTTGCTATGTCCGGTGCTTGGAGTAAGCGGGACGTTGATCGATTGAAATACTGAGGGGGGGGGTATACCGGAGTGGGGGGGAGGGGGTGGGGGTTTGCATCTGGTCACGGCAGCCATTGGATCTTGCTGGACTGTGTAACAGGATTGTGGCCAATTGACGGAACGGTTGAATTAAAGAGTGTGTCTGATTGTGAAAGCTCATTTTATGTGTCCCGTGTGTAATTTGTTCCACTTCTCTCATGCCAGTCCTGCACATTCTGGGCGACTTACATTCTTCAACATCCGCTCACGTATCTCTTACAGTGTCAACCGTGGCCCAGTGGGCAGCCCTCTCGCCTCGGAGTCAGAACGTCCCACTCCAGGGACTTGAGCACATAAATCTAATCTGACACTTCCAGTGCAGTGCTGAGAGAGTGCCACACTGACGGAGGGGCAGTACTGAGGGAGCGCCGCACTGTCGGAGGGGCAGTACTGAGGGAGTGCCGCACTGTCGGAGGGGCAGTACTGAGGGAGCGCCACACTGAGGGAGGGGCAGTACTGAGGGAGCGCCGCACTGTCGGAGGGGCAGTACTGAGGGAGCGCCACACTGACGGAGGGGCAGTACTGAGGGAGCGCCGCACTGTCGGAGGGGCAGTACTGAGGGAGCGCCGCACTGTCGGAGGGGCAGTACTGAGGGAGCGCCGCACTGTCGGAGGGGCAGTACTGAGGGAGCGCCGCACTGTCGGAGGGGCAGTACTGAGGGAGCGCCGCAATGTCGGAGGAACAGTACTGAGGGAGTGCCACACTGTCGGAGGGGCAGTACTGAGGGAGTGCCGCACAGTCGGAGGGGCAGTACTGAGGGAGTGCCGCACAGTCGGAGGGGCAGTACTGAGGGAGTGCCACACTGTCGGAGGGGCAGTACTGAGGGAGTGCCGCACTGTTGGAGGGGCAGTGCTGAGGGAGTGCCGCACTGTCGGAGGGACAGTACTTGGTGCGAGTTAGGACACGGGACAGCCGAGTTTTGGATCACCTCTAGTTTACGTCGGGTAGTATGTGGGAGGCCAGTCAGGAGTGTGTTGGAATAGTTAATTCTGGAGGTAACAAAGGCGTGGGTGAGGGTTTCAGCAGCGGATGAGCCGAGACAGGGATGGAGATGGATGATGTTACGGAGGGGGAAATAGGCGGCCTTAGTTATGCTGCGGATATGTGGCCAGAAGCTCATTTCAGCGTCAAATATGACCCCGCGGTTGGGAACAGTCCGGTTCAGCCTCAGACAGGAGTTGGGGAGAGGGATGGAGTCAGTGGCCAGGGAACGGAGTTTGTGGCGGGGACAGAAAACAATGGCTTCGGTCTTCCCAATATTTAATTTCTGCTGATCCAGAACTGGATGTGGGACAAGCAGTCTGACAATTGAGAGACCGGGGAGGGGTGGAGAGAAGTGGGGGTGAGGTAGAGCTGGGTGTCTCGGTGTACATGTGGAAACTGACGCTGTGTTTGCGGGTGATGTCACCGAGGGGCAACATGTCGATGAGGAATAGGACCAATGCTTGTCAAAACGATTCACTGGGTGTAAAGGCCCTCGAGACGTTACACAAGGGGGTGGTGAGGCCGTGTGTCAGGCTCGGTAACGGAAAATTCACACACACAGCCTCACTGACATTGGCATCACACCATCTTCTAACTTCAAACCTAACTCAAGGGAAATAGCAGAGGTCGGAGACCATGGAAGGGGAGTCGAGAGATTAACAGCATCTCACAAACAGGATGAAGCAGATTTGAAATGTGTGATGAATCTATTTATAATGAGCTGGTGTTAAGGCCTCGGGGGGGGGGGGGGGGCTGGGGGAGGGGACTATGGTTGTCCAATGAGCAGACCGACACACGCCAGTCACATCTTGTTTATCACATTCCATTCCCACCAGGGAATCCAACGACATCAAGTGTATCTCAGTGACTGCTCTCACAAGACGCACAGGTTTCCAGCTGAGCCCAGACACCAAGCTGGAAACACGCAGCAAGGGTCATCTGCACCGGAAAATTACCCGACTCAACATGCACCTGCCTTTATATAGTGCCTTTAACTTAGCACAATGTCCCAAGGCCCTGCACAGGAGCGATTATCAGACACCAAGCCGCAAAATACGTGGCCTTCTTTCGCGCTGTAAATTTCTGTGATTCGATGAAAATAGCATGGGTGACCAAAAGCTCGGTTTTAAGGAGGGTCTTAAAGGAGGAGAGAGAGGCGGAGAGGTTTAGGGAGGGAGTTCCAGAGCTTGGGGCCCAGGCAGCAGAAGGCACGGCCACCGATGGTGGAGCGATTATAATCAGGGATGGTCAGGAGGGCAGAATTAGAGGAGCGCAGAGATCTCGGGGGGTTGTGGGGCTGGAGGGGATTACAGAGATAGGGAGGGGGCAAGGGCCATGGAGGGATTTGAAAACAAGGGTGAGAATTTTGAAATCGAGGCGTTGTTTAACCGGGAGTCAATGTAGGTCAACGAGCACAGGGGGTGATGGGTGAGCGGGACTGGGTGCGAGTTAGGACACGGGGCAGTGAGCACAGGGGGTGATGGGTGAGTGGGACTCGGTGCAAGTTAGGACACGGGGCAGTGAGCACAGGGGGTGATGGGTGAGCGGGACTCGGTGTGAGTTAGGACACGGGGCAGCGAGCACAGGGGGTGATGGGTGAGCGGGACTTGGTGCGAGTTAGGACACGGGGCACAGGGGGTGATGGGTGAGCGGGACTGGGTGTGAGTTAGGACAGGGGGTGATACGTGAGTGGGACTCGGTGTGAGTTAGGACAGGGGGTGATGGGTGAGCGGGACTCGGTGCGAGTTAGAACACGGGGCACAGGGGGTGATGGGTGAGTGGGACTCGGTGCGAGTTAGGACACGGGGCACAGGGGGTGATGGGTGAGTGGGACTGGGTGCGAGTTAGGACACGGGGCAGTGAGCACAGGGGGTGATGGGTGAGCGGGACTCGGTGCGAGTTAGGACACGGGGCAGTGAGCACAGGGGGTGATGGGTGAGCGGGACTCGGTGCGAGTTAGGACACGGGGCAGTGAGCACAGGGGGTGATGGTTGAGCGGGATTCGGTGCGAGTTAGGCCACGGAAAGCCAAGATTTCGATGGGTTCACGGAACAAAATGCATCCAATTATCTCTCGTTCCACCTTAGCAAACATCATGTTTAACCACAGAGTCGATGGTTCGCGAATCCTTCTGACCAGCCTCCCGATCTCCATCCTCCACAAACCCAGGTCACCCACTGAACATCCAAACTCCTGCCCCATATCAGAGTCCCACTCGCCCCTCACACCCTTCATTCTTCCACCCCCGGCATTCTTCCACCCCCTTCCCATCGCCCCACCCTTGGTGGCAGAAGCACACACCCCGCCAGAGCCAACCACCGCAGTTACATCCCGAGACCCTCTAAACCTCTCCGTCCCACTCTCTGGTCACAAGCTCATGGGTTCGAGCCCCACTCCAGAGACTTAAGCATAAAATCCACACTGACTCTCCAGTGCAGTACTGAGAGCTTGCCACATTGTCGGAGGTGCAGTACTGAGGGAGTGCCACACTGTCGGAGGGGCAGTACTGAGGGAACGGCGCACTGTCGGAGGGGCAGTACTGAGGGAGTGCCACACTGTCGGAGGGGCAGTACTGAGGGAACCGCGCACTGTCGGAGGTGCAGTACTGAGGGAGTGCCACACTGTCGGAGGGGCAGTACTGAGGGAGTGCCACACTGTCGGAGGGGCAGTACTGAGGGAGCGCCGCACTGTCGGAGGGGCAGTACTGAGGGAGTGTCGCACTGTCGGAGGGGCAGTACTGAGGGAGTGCCGCACTGTCGGAGGGGCAGTACTGAGGGAGTGCCACACTGTCGGAGGGGCAGTACTGAGGGAACGGCGCACTGTCGGAGGGGCAGTACTGAGGGAGTGCCACACTGTCGGAGGGGCAGTACTGAGGGAACCGCGCACTGTCGGAGGTGCAGTACTGAGGGAGTGCCACACTGTCGGAGGGGCAGTACTGAGGGAGTGCCACACTGTCGGAGGGGCAGTACTGAGGGAGTGCCACACTGTCGGAGGGGCAGTACTGAGGGAACCGCGCACTGTCGGAGGTGCAGTACTGAGGGAGTGCCACACTGTCGGAGGGGCAGTACTGAGGGAGTGCCACACTGTCGGAGGGGCAGTACTGAGGGAACGGCGCACTGTCGGAGGGGCAGTACTGAGGGAGTGCCACACTGTCGGAGGGGCAGTACTGAGGGAACGGCGCACTGTCGGAGGTGCAGTACTGAGGGAGTGCCACACTGTCGGAGGGGCAGTACTGAGGGAGTGCCACACTGTCGGAGGGGCAGTACTGAGGGAACGGCGCACTGTCGGAGGGGCAGTACTGAGGGAGTGCCGCACTGTCGGAGGGGCAGTACTGAGGGAGCGCCGCACTGTCAGAGGAGCAGTACTGAGGGAGTGCCGCACTGTCGGAGGGGCAGTACTGAGAGCTTGCCACATTGTCGGAGGTGCAGTACTGAGGGAGTGCCACACTGTCAGAGGGGCAGTGCTGAGCGAGTGCCGCACTGTCAGAGGGGCAGTACTGAGGGAGTGCCGCACTGTCGGAGGGGCAGTACTGAGGGAGCGCCGCACTGTCAGAGGGGTAGTACTGAGGGAGTGCCGCACTGTCGGAGGGGCAGTACTGAGGGAGCGCCGCACTGTCGGAGGGGCAGTACTGAGGGAGCGCCGCATTGTCGGAGGGGCAGTACTGAGGAAGCGCCACACTGTCGGAGGGGCAGTACTGAGGGAGCGCCGCACTGTCGGAGGGGCAGTACTGAGGGAGTGCCGCACTGTCGGAGGGGCAGTACTGAGGGAGCGCCGCACTGTCGGAGGGGCAGTGCTGAGGGAGTGCTGCAATGTCAGAGGGGCAGTACTGAGGGAGTGCCGCACTGTCAGAAGTGAGGTCTTTAGGATGAGATGTTAAACCGAGGCCCCGTCTGCTCTCTTGGGAGGATGTAAAAGATCCCAGGACATTATTTGGAAGAATAGCAGGGGAGTTATCCCCGGTGTCCTGGGCCAATATTTACCCCTGAACCAACATCACTAAAACAGATTATCTGGGCATTGTCACATTGCTGTGTGTGGGAGCTTGCTGTGCGCTAATTGGCTGCCGCATTTCCCACACTGCTTCATTGTCTGTAAAGTGCTTTGGGATGTCCGGTGGGAGTGACAGGGATAAATGTATGATCAGCCATGAACTTATTGAATGGTGGTGCAGGCTCGAAGGGCCGAATGGCCTACTCCTGCACCTATTTTCTATATTTCTATGTTTCTATGTCCCTCATTCTTTCCTGCGAAGTGGTGATGAAATTGCAATTAGATAAGAGGCATAAAAACAGAGCCTGCCATAAAACAGCAGCTTAGATGCGATGCAGGGACTGCCTGTTATTTGCTAATCCATAAACACTTTAATTGCTGGCCTGAGGAGGAACAATCCCTCGGTTAATGATTACATCACACCCTCGGATCACAGCTGGTGTTTTGGTGCACGGGACACATCGCCCGACATCCCAGACAAGCAAAGAGAAGAACGTGCCTTTATATAGCGCCCTTCACAACCTCGCAACGTCCCAAATTGCCTTACAGCCAATGAAGTACTATTTGAAGTGTAGTCACTGTTGTAATGTGGGAAACGCAGCAGCCAATTTGCGCACAGCAAGCTCCCACACACAGCAATGTGATAATGACCCAGATAATCTGTTTCAGTGATGTGGGTTCAGGAATAAATATTGGCCCCAGGACACCGGGGAGAACTCCCCTGCTCTTCTTCCAATAGTGGCCCCGGGATCTTTTACACCCACCTGAGAGAGCAGACGGGGCCTCGGTTTAACGCCTCATCCGAAAGATGGTACCTCCGACAGTGCGGCGCTCCCTCAGTACTGCCCCTCCGGCAGTGCGGCGCTCCCTCAGTACTGCCCCTCAGACAGTGCGGCGCTTCCTCAGTACTGACCCTCCAACAGTGCGGCGCTCCCTCAGTACTGACCCTCCAACAGTGCGGCGCTCCCTCAGTACTGACCCTCCAACAATGCGGTACTCCCTCAGTACTGCCCCTCCGACAGTGCGGTGCTCCCTCAGTACTGCCCCTCCGACAGTGCGGTGCTCCCTCAGTACTGCCCCTCCGACAGTGCGGTGCTCCCTCAGTACTACCCTTCTGAAACTGCAGCACTCCCTCAATACTGCCCCTCCGACTCCTACATCGGGAGGGGCCAGGGCCATGGAGGGATTTGAACACAAGGATGAGAATTTTAAAATCGATGCGTTGCTGCACCGGGAGCCAATGTAGGTCAGCGAGCACAGGGGGTGATGGGTGAGCGGGACTGGGTACGAGTTAGGACATGGGGCAGCGAGCACAGGGGGTGATGGGTGAGCGGGACTGGGTACGAGTTAGGACATGGGGCAGTGAGCACAGGGGGTGATGGGTGAGCGGGACTGGGTACGAGTTAGGACACGGGGCAGTGAGCACAGGGGGTGATGGGTGAGCGGGACTGGGTGCGAGTTAGGACATGGGGCACAGGGGGTGATGGGTGAGCGGGACTGGGTGCGAGTTAGGACACGGGGTACAGGGGGTGATGGGTGAGCGGGACTGGGTGCGAGTTAGGACACGGGGCACAGGGGGTGATGGGTGAGCAGGACTTGGTGCGAGTTAGGACACAGGGCAGCGAGCACAGTGGGTGATGGGTGAGTGGGTCTTGGTGCGAGTTAGGACACGGGGCAGTGAGCACAGGGGGTGATGGGTGAGCGGGACTTGGTGCGAGTTAGGACACGGGGCACAGGGGGTGATGGGTGAGCAGGACTGGGTGTGAGTTAGGACACAGGGCACAGGGGGTGATGGGTGAGCGGACTGGGTGCGAGTTAGGGCACGGGGCACAGGGGGTGATGGGTGAGCGGGACTGGGTGCGAGTTAGGACATGGGGCACAGGGGGTGATGGGTGAGCAGGACTTGGTGCGAGTTAGGACACAGGGCAGCGAGCACAGTGGGTGATGGATGAGCGGGACTTGGTGCGAGTTAGGACACGGGGCAGTGAGCACAGGGGGTGATGGGTGAGCAGGACTTGGTGTGAGTTAGGACACAGGGCAGCGAGCACAGTGGGTGATGGGTGAGCGGGACTTGGTGCGAGTTAGGACACGGGGCAGTGAGCACAGGGGGTGATGGGTGAGCGGGACTTGGTGTGAGTTAGGACACGGGGCAGCGAGCACAGTGGGTGATGGGTGAGCGGGACTTGGTGCGAGTTAGGACACGGGGCACAGGGGGTGATGGGTGAGTGGAACTTGGTGCGAGTTAGGACACGGGGCACAGGGGGTGATGGGTGAGCGGACTGGGTGCGAGTTAGGACACGGGGCACAGGGGGTGATGGGTGAGCGGGACTGGGTGTGAGTTAGGACACGGGGGCAGCCGAGTTTTGGATGAGTTCAAGTTTACGGAGGGTGTAAGGTGGCAGGCCGGCCAGGAGAGCACTGGAATAGTCGAGTCTGGGGATGACAAAGGCTTCACTTCGAATTGGGTCGGGCCAGGTTACGGGAGCATGCTGTAAATATTACATCAGCTGCCACATGCAGGGTGGAACATTCTGGAAATCCCTCAGGTAAAACAGATGTCGCGACCTTTGCCCTCACACAGTGGAGCGATATAAAAGGCAGACGCTCCCACTGCCTCAGTACAGATCCAATCCTTCGATCTCTCGCAGGTAAGATAAGGGAGTCGAGGGTTACGGGGAGCGGGCGGGGAAGTGGAGCTGAGTCCATGATCGGATCAGCCATGATGGTATTAAATGGCGGAGCGTGCTCGAGGGGCCGAATGGCCGGCTCCTGCTCCTATTTCTGTTGTTCTTCTGTATTATCCCGCTCAGTGAAGTGTAATATTCATGCACAGTGCTTGGGAGGCCAGTGGATCGCAGGCAGACTATGAGGGGCGAGAAGCCTCATAGATTGCCGGTCCTGTGAAAGATTGAGGGTTGGAGATGGTGAGGGGCGTTACGGAATCCGACACAGGGACGGGGAGGAGTGTGTCGGGAGGGGGGCTGGGGGGCGGGGATTGAGAGTTTGCCCTGGGACTGCTGCATATCGCAAGACTCACACGGGAAAATGTACCCCGATATCATTCACTTCAGCTCCGAGGCACTTTTGAGGGATTCCAGATCGGTGGACAGACGAGAGAAGCTGGGGTTGTTCTCCTCAGAGCAGAGAAGGTCAAGGGGAGGTTTGATCGAGGGGTTCAAAATCAGGAGGGGTTTTTAATGGAGTAGATCAGGAGAAGCTGTTCCCGGGGCAGGAGGGTCGGGAACCAGAGGGACACAGATTGACGATAATCGGCGATGGAACCAGAGGGGGAGATGGGGAGAATGTGTTTACGCGGCGAGTTGGTATGATCGGGAACGCGCTGCCTGAAAGGGCGGTGGGAGCAGATTCAATAGTAACTTTCAAACCGGGAATTAGATAAATACTCAAAAAGGAGAAGTTTGCCGGGCTATGGGGAACGAGCAGGGAGTGGGACTGATTGGATCGCTGTCACAGAGCCGGCACAGGAACGATGGGCCGAATGGCCTCCTGTGCTGAGAGATTCTGTGCTGCTACGAAGTCAGGATTTACTTAATTGGAAAAGAGGTGACTTCGAGGTGAGCTGGTTGAAGATTTCTGAAAATGACTACCTGTGGTGGGGGTCAGATCACAGGGGGCACAGGTCACAGAGGACACAGGTCACAGGGGGCACGGGGGGGCACAGGTCACTGGGGGCACAGGGGGCCAGATAACAGAGGGCACAGGTCACAGGGGGCATGGGGGGGGCACAGGTCACTGGGGGAACAGGCGTCAGATAACAGGGGGCAAAGGTCACAGGGGACACAGGTCACTGGGGAAACAGGCGGTCAGATAACAGGGGGCAAAGGTCACAGGGGGCACAGGTCACAGAGGGAACAAGTCACAGGGGTCACAGGGGTGCATAGGTCACAGGGGGCACAGGGAGCACAGGTCACGGGGCACAGGTCACAGGGGGCACAGATCACTGGGGGCACGGGTGGCACAAGTCACGGGGGCACAGGTCACAGGGGGCACAGGGGGTCAGATCACAGGGGGCACAGGTCACGGGGGCACAGGGAGCACAGGTCACAGGGGGAACAGGTCACAGGGGCACAGGTCACAGGGGGCACAAGGGGCATAGGTCACATGGGGCACAGGTCACGGGGGCACAGGTCACAGGGGACACAAGTTACAGTGGGCACAGGGGGCACAGGTCACAGGGGGCACAGGTCACGGGGGCGCAGGTCACAGTGGGCACAGGTCACAGGGGACACAAGTTACAGTGGGCACAGGGGGCACAGGTCACAGGGGGCACAGGTCACGGGGGCGCAGGTCACAGGGGGCACAGGTCACAGGGGGCACAAGTTACAGTGGGCACAGGAGGCACAGGTCACAGGGGGCACAGGTCACAGGGGACATAGGTCATCGGGGGCACAGGTCACAAAGGGCACAGGTTAAAAAGGAGGTGAGCACAGAAATCAGGGGGAGCGTTACACTCATAATTCTCAGGGAAGGACATTGAAGCAAAGAGTCCATGGGCTCTGAGTTAATTAGAGAAAAGGTTGGGTGATTAGGGAGAGGGTGGGTGGGGGTGGGGGGGAGGTGGGTGATTAGGGAGAGGGTGGGTGGGGGTGTGGGGGAGGTGGGTGATTAGGGAGAGGGTGGGTGGGGGTGTGGGGGTGTGGGGGAGGTGGGTGATTAGGGAGAGGGTGGGTGGGGGTGTGGGGGAGGTGGGTGATTAGGGAGAGGGTGGGTGGGGGTGTGGGAGTGTGGGGGAGATGGGTGATTAGGGAGAGGGTGGGTGGGGGTGTGGGGGAGATGGGTGATTAGGGAGAGGGTGGGTGGGGGTGTGGGGGAGATGGGTGATTAGGGAGAGGGTGGGTGGGGGTGTGGGGGAGGTGGGTGATTAGGGAGAGGGTGGGTGGGGGTGTGGGGGAGGTGGGTGATTAGGGAGAGGGTGGGTGGGGGTGTGGGGGAGGTGGGTGATTAGGGAGAGGGTGGGTGGGGGTGTGGGGGAGGTGGGTGATTAGGGAGAGGGTGGGTGGGGGTGTGGGGGAGGTGGGTGATTAGGGAGAGGGTGGGTGGGGGTGTGGGGGAGGTGGGTGATTAGGGAGAGGGTGGGTGGGGGTGGGGGGGAGGTGGGTGATTAGGGAGAGGGTGGGTGGGGGTGTGGGGGAGGTGGGTGATTAGGGAGAGGGTGGGTGGGGGTGGGGGGGAGGTGGGTGATTAGGGAGAGGGTGGGTGGGGGTGTGGGGGTGTGGGGGAGGTGGGTGATTAGGGAGAGGGTGGGTGGGGGTGTGGGGGAGGTGGGTGATTAGGGAGAGGGTGGGTGGGGGTGTGGGGGAGGTGGGTGATTAGGGAGAGGGTGGGTGGGGGTGTGGGGGAGGTGGGTGATTAGGGAGAGGGTGGGTGGGGGTGTGGGGGTGTGGGGGAGGTGGGTGATTAGGGAGAGGGTGGGTGGGGGTGTGGGGGAGGTGGGTGATTAGGGAGAGGGTGGGTGGGGGTGTGGGGGAGGTGGGTGATTAGGGAGAGGGTGGGTGGGGGTGTGGGGGAGGTGGGTGATTAGGGAGAGGGTGGGTGGGGGTGTGGGGGAGGTGGGTGATTAGGGAGAGGGTGGGTGGGGGTGTGGGGGAGGTGGGGGATTAGGGAGAGGGTGGGTGGGGGTGTGGGGGAGGTGGGTGATTAGGGAGAGGGTGGGTGGGGGTGTGGGGGAGGTGGGTGATTAGGGAGAGGGTGGGTGGGGGTGTGGGGGAGGTGGGTGATTAGGGAGAGGGTGGGTGGGGGTGTGGGGGAGGTGGGTGATTAGGGAGAGGGTGGGTGGGGGTGTGGGGGAGGTGGGTGATTAGGGAGAGGGTGGGTGGGGGTGTGGGGGAGGTGGGTGATTAGGGAGAGGGTGGGTGGGGGTGTGGGGGAGGTGGGTGATTAGGGAGAGGGTGGGTGGGGGTGTGGGGGAGGTGGGTGATTAGGGAGAGGGTGGGTGGGGGTGTGGGGGAGGTGGGTGATTAGGGAGAGGGTGGGTGGGTGGTGTGGGGGAGGTGGGTGATTAGGGAGAGGGTGGGTGGGTGGTGTGGGGGAGGTGGGTGATTAGGGAGAGGGTGGGGGGGGTGGGGGGGAGGTGGGTGATTGGGAAGAGGGTGGGTGGGGGTGTGGGGGAGGTGGGTGATTAGGGAGAGGGTGGGTGGGGGTGGGGGGGAGGTGGGTGATTAGGGAGAGGGTGGGTGGGGGTGTGGGGAGGTGGGTGATTAGGGAGAGGGTGGGTGGGGGTGTGGGGGAGGTTGGGGTATATGGGGAGAGGGTGGGGTTGGGATGGGGGTACGGGGTACGGGGTGGAGGGTGGGTTGAGCGATGATGAATGTTTGTGTGTCTGACTGGAGTGACGAGTTTTTGAATGTGGGAAAGCTTCTGCTCGTTGATGCAGACTGTCCTGGGATTTCCGGGATTTCCGGGATTTCCGGGATTTCCGGGTCATCGATCCCCGGATTCAGAGTTGCGAAAGGGATGTGTTTAGTGTGTAAGCTGTGTGTGATGGATAGAAAGCAGGGTGTCATTTCGTAAAGCCGCAATAACAGTCAGTATAACGTGCTCCCCACAGCCTCCGTACTCTCCGGATACCCGAGGGACAAGGCTGAGATTGACCAATTTCTCTTTACGATACGGATCGCAGACTGATCTCACTGACCATGGCCACGTCTGTCACTGTTTGCATGGTGATCCTCGGTAAGCGGCTGAATAAATGTTTCTCGTATCTCAGTCCACTGGCTGGGTTTCTTCATAATTCCTTCACGGATGTGGGCGTCGCTGGCAAGGCCGGCATTTATTGCCCATCCCTAATTGCCCCTTGAGAAGGTGGTGGTGAGCCGCCTTCTTGAACCGCTGCAGTCCGTGTGGTGAAGGTGCTCCCACAGTGCTGTTAGGGAGGGAGTTCCAGGATTGTGACCCAGCGACGATGAAGGAACGACCGATATATTTCCCAGTCAGGATGGTGTGTGACTGGGAGGGGAACGTGGAGGTGGTGGTGTTCCCATGCACCTGCTGCCCTTGTCCTTCTAGGGGGTAGAGGTCGTGGGTTTGTGAGGTGCTGTCGAAGAAGCCTTGGCGAGTTGCTGCAGTGCATCTTGTAGATGGTACACACTGCAGCCACGGTGCGCCGGGAACCGGTTGGAAAGGGAGAGTGAAACAGAAATGTGTCCATTCAGCCCTTCGGGCATGTTCTGCCATGGCTCACCTGTATCCTTACTCCATGCACCAGTCTTGTCCCTTGAAACCATTGTCTATCAAAAATCTATCGATCGCAGATTTAAGAACATAAGAATTAGGAACAGGAGTAGGCCATCTAGCCCCTCGAGCCTGCTCCGCCATTCAACAAGATCATGGCTGATCTGGCCGTGGACTCAGCTCCACTTACCCGCCCGCTCCCCGTAACCCTTAATTCCCTTATTGGTTAAAAATCTATCTCTCTGTGACTTGAATACATTCAATGAGCTAGCCTCAACTGCTTCCTTGGGCAGAGAATTCCACAGATTCACAACCCTCTGGGAGAAGAAATTCCTTCTCAACTCGTTTAAATGATTAATTGAGCTGCTTTCTGTGGGAGTGAGTTCCACATTTCTCTCCCCCTGTTTGTGAAGAAGTGCTCCCTAACTCCCTCCTGAAGGGCCAGGCTGGGATTGTAAAGTTCTGACCTCTTGTCCTCGACTCCCCCACTGTTGGAACAAGTCCTTCCAGCGACCCTAACGCTGCCTTTCAAAATGCTGAAAACCGCAACCAAATCACCCTCTGACCCTTCTGTATTCCAGGGAATATGCTTAGTCTAATCTCTCCTCATCAATTAAACCTTGCAGTCCAGCTTCCATTCCACTAAATCTGCTCTGCATTCCTTCCAAAGCCAATACACACTCAACATCTCAAGACCGGCGCTCCGAAAATCGGAATTGTTGGAAAAACAGGCATTTTTGAGAAAATGTCATTTGATATTCCATTAAATCAAATCCGGAGTTATTGTCCAAACGCCGGCAAGCCGGACTAGTTATCGGCTTCGCTGCTATGTTTTGAAAGGCGTACGTTCGGTACAAGCTGCACCGTATGACCCTTGACCCTTGACCCAACCGGACCTGCGCACGCAGGCTCTTGATTCCCTTGTCCGAATTTTGGACCAAAATCCGAAAATCAGCCACAGTCTCGGTCCAGAGCTTTACTAAGTATCTAACCCCCTGTACCTGCCCCGGGAGTGTTTGATGGGGACAGTGTAGAGGGAGCTTTACTCTGTATCTAACCCGTGCTGTACCTGCCCTGGGAGTGTTTGATGGGACAGTGTAGAGGGAGCTTTACTCTGTATCTAACCCCGTGCTGTACCTGCCCTGGGAGTGTTTGATGGGACAGTGTAGAGGGAGCTTTACTCTGTATCTAACCCCCTGTACCTGCCCCGGGAGTGTTTGATGGGACAGTGTAGAGGGAGCTTTACTCTGTATCTAACCCCCTGTACCTGCCCTGGGAGTGTTTGATGGGGACAGTGTAGAGGGAGCTTTACTCTGTATCTAACCCCGTGCTGTACCTGCCCTGGGAGTGTTTGATGGGACAGTGTAGAGGGAGCTTTATTCTGTATCTAACCCCCTGTACCTGCCCCGGGAGTGTTTGATGGGACAGTGTAGAGGGAGCTTTACTCTGTATCTAACCCCCTGTACCTGCCCCGGGAGTGTTTGATGGCACAGTGTAGAGGGAGCTTTACTCTGTATCTAACCCCCTCTGTACCTGCCCCGGGAGTGTTTGATGGGACAGTGTAGAGGGAGCTTTATTCTGTATCTAACCCCCTGTACCTGCCCTGGGAGTGTTTGATGGGACAGTGTAGAGGGAGCTTTACTCTGTATCTAACCCCCTCTGTACCTGCCCCGGGAGTGTTTGATGGGACAGTGTAGAGGGAGCTTTACTCTATATCTAACCCCCTGTACCTGCCCTGGGAGTGTTTGATGGGACAGTGTAGAGGGAACTTTACTCTGTATCTAATCCCGTGCTGTACCTGCCCTGGGAGTGTTTGATGGGACAGTGTAGAGGGAGCTTTACTCTGTATCTAACCCCGTGCTGTACCTGCCCTGGGAGTGTTTGATGGGACAGTGTAGAGGGAGCTTTACTCTGTATCTAACCCCCTGTACCTGCCCTGGGAGTGTTTGATGGGACAGTGTAGAGGGAGCTTTACTCTGTATCTAACCCCCTGTACCTGCCCTGGGAGTGTTTGATGGGACAGTGTAGAGGGAGCTTTACTCTGTATCTAACGCCGTGTACCTGCCCTGGGAGTGTTTGATGGGACAGTGTAGAGGGAGCTTTACTCTGTATCTAATCCCCTCTGTACCTGTCCTGGGAGTGTTTGATGGGTCAGTGTAGAGGGAGCTTTACTCTGTATCTAACCCCCTGTACCTGCCCTGGGAGTGTTTGATGGGACAGTGTAGAGGGAGCTTTACTCTGTATCTAACCCCGTGCTATACCTGCCTGGGAGTGTTTGATGGGACAGTGTAGAGGGAGCTTTACTCTGTATCTAACCCCGTGCTGTACCTGCCCTGGGAGTGTTTGATGGGACAGTGTAGAGGGAGCTTTACTCTGTATCTAACCCGTGCTGTACCTGCGCTGGGAGTGTTTGATGGGACAGTGTCGAGGGAGCTTTACTCTGTATCTAACCCCGTGCTGTACCTGCCCTGGGAGTATTTGATGGGACAGTGTAGAGGGAGCTTTACTCTGTATCTAACCCCGTGCTGTACCTGCCCTGGGAGTGTTTGATGAGACAGTGTAGAGGGAGCTTTACTCTGTATCTAACCCGTGCTGTACCTGCCCTGGGAGTGTCTGATGGGACAGTGTAGAGGGAGCTTTACTCTGTATCTAACCCAGTGCTGTACCTGCCCTGGGAGTGTTTGATGGGACAGTGTAGAGGGAGCTTTACTCTGTATCTAACCCCCTGTACCTGCCGTGGGAGTGTTTGATGGGACAGTGTAGAGGGAGCTTTACTCTGTATCTAACCCCATGCTGTACCTGCCCCGGGAGTGTTTGATGGGACAGTGTAGAGGGAGCTTTACTCGGAGGGGCAGTACTGAGGGAGCCCTGCACTGTCGGAGGGGGAGTACTGAGGGAGCGCCGCACTGTCGGAGGTGCCGTCTTTCGGATGAGATGTTAAACTGAGGCCCTGTCTGCTCTCTCAGGTGGATGTAAAAAAATCCCAGGGCATTCTTTCGAAGAAGATCGGGTCGTCCTCCGGGGTGTCCTGGTCCCAATATTTATCCCTCAACCAACGTCAATAAAAGGAGAGATTATCTGGTCATTATCACATTTATGTCTGTGGGAGCTTGCTGTGCGCCAGTTGGCTGCCGCGTTTCCCACAATACAACAGTGACCACAGTTTGAAAAGTGCTTCATTGGCTGTGAAGTGTTTTGGACGAGCGGAGTCACTATATAAATGCCAGTTCTTTCTGTCTCCCTCCCCAGTGCTGTTCGGAGTCATGGCTTGCGGTTGGGCCTACGACGTCGCGGCGGACTACAGGAAGCCTCCGGCGGGAGCAAACGCTCCGGAACGTTCCGGGTGCGGGCAGCCGCTGCTCAGCGGGCGTGCGTACCGGGTGTACTACGCGACGGGCGTGGCGGGCGCGGCGGACGTGATCAGGGTGGGGCCGAGCCAGGGCGGCGGGGGCTCGCTGGGCCGCGGGGTGTACGTGTCGCGGCACATCCTGGGCGCGCTGGCCCGTAGCCCGGAGCCGCTGCTCTCTCGGACGGTGGTGCTGGAGCTCAGGCTGATGGCGGGGAGTGTGAGGAAGATCGGCGGCGCGGAGCGCGCGCTCCGTGACAGCTGGCACCACCGCGGCTACGACACCGCCTGGGCGGCGGGGACTTGCGGGGTCTTGAAGAGCGGGGCCGAGGAGATCTGCGTCTGGGACCCCCGCAGGCTGAGGGTGGTGGGCGTGGCCTTTGTCTCAATGTATAACATCTTCAAACTTCCAGAGTTATTGAGGCGTTACATGAAACTACGTCCAACAGATGCAGCACAGTCCCTCCATGGGCTCTATGCTTAATAATTCAGTGGAGCACATTGCGACCAAGAACTGGTTGGTTTATTAGCAAAGGTTTCACAATCACACGACACATTACCAGTTCATCCACCAGGCTCACAAACACCTGCCCCATCGTGGATCCCCCGAACCCAACTGGTCGGGGTTTTATTGAGCCACTCCCCACTCAACAGCTCTACAACTATTTCAGTTGAAACAATAATCACAGGAGCAGGCCATTCGGCCCATCGTTCCTGTGCCAGCTCTGGGAGAGAGCGATCCAATCAGTCCCACTCCCCCCGCTTATTTCCGCACAGCCCAGCAAGTCTTTCCCCTTCAAGTATTTACCCAATCCCCGGTTTGAAAGTCACTATTGAATCTGCTCCCACCGCCCTTTCAGGCAGCGCGTTCCCGATCACAACAACTCGCTGCATAAACACATTCTCCCCATTTCCCCCTCTGGTTCCATCGTCGATTATCGTCAATCTGTGTCCCTCTGGAAACAGTCGCTCCTGACCCGGAAATGGTTTCACCTTATTTACTCGGGCAAGTCCCATCGAGTTTATATCCTGGGCGATGTATCTGTGTCTCACTCACACACTCTGGGCGATGTACCTGTGTCTGACTCACTCACACACTCTGGGCGATGTATCTGTGTCTCACTCACTCACACACTCTGGGCGATGTATCTGTGTCTCACTCACACACTCTGGGCGATGTACCTGTGTCTGACTCACTCACACACTCTGGGCGATGTACCTGTGTCTGACTCACTCACACACTCTGGGCGATGTACCTGTGTCTGACTCACTCACTCACTCTGGGCGATGTATCTGTGTCTCACTCACTCACTCACTCTGGGCGATGTATCTGTGTCTCACTCACTCACTCTGGGCGATGTATCTGTGTCTCACTCACACACTCTGGGCGATGTATCTGTGTCTGACTCACTCACACACTCTGGGCGATGTACCTGTGTCTGACTCACTCACTCACTCTGGGCGATGTATCTGTGTCTCACTCACTCACACACTCTGGGCGATGTGTCTGTGTCTCACTCACACACTCTGGGCGATGTATCTGTGTCTCACTCACTCACACACTCTGGGCGATGTATCTGTGTCTCACTCACTCACTCTGGGCGATGTATCTGTGTCTGACTCACTCACACACTCTGGGCGATGTATCTGTGTCTGACTCACTCACACACTCTGGGCGATGTATCTGTGTCTCACTCACACACTCTGGGCGATGTATCTGTGTCTGACTCACTCACACACTCTGGGCGATGTATCTGTGTCTCACTCACACACACTCTGGGCGATGTATCTGTGTCTCACTCACTCACTCACTCTGGGCGATGTATCTGTGTCTCACTCACACACACTCTGGGCGATGTAACTGTGTCTGACTCACTCACTCACTCTGGGCGATGTATCTGTGTCTCACTCACACACACTCTGGGCGATGTATCTGTGTCTCACTCACTCACACACTCTGGGCGATGTAACTGTGTCTGACTCACTCACACACTCTGGGCGATGTATCTGTGTCTGACTCACTCACTCACTCTGGGCGATGTATCTGTGTCTCACTCACTCACACACTCTGGGCGATGTACCTGTGTCTGACTCACTCACACACTCTGGGCGATGTATCTGTGTCTCACTCACTCACACACTCTGGGCGATGTATCTGTGTCTGACTCACTCACACACTCTGGGCGATGTATCTGTGTCTGACTCACTCACACACTCTGGGCGATGTATCTGTGTCTGACTCACTCACACACTCTGGGCGATGTATCTGTGTCTCACTCACTCACACACTCCTGGGGCGATGTATCTGTGTCTCACTCACTCACACACTCTGGGCGATGTATCTGTGTCTCACTCACTCACACACTCTGGGCGATGTATCTGTGTCTGACTCACTCACACACTCTGGGCGATGTATCTGTGTCTCACTCACTCACACACTCTGGGCGATGTACCTGTGTCTGACTCACTCACACACTCTGGGCGATGTATCTGTGTCTCACTCACTCACACACTCTGGGCGATGTATCTGTGTCTGACTCACTCACACACTCTGGGCGATGTACCTGTGTCTGACTCACTCACACACTCTGGGCGATGTATCTGTGTCTCACTCACTCACTCACTCTGGGCGATGTATCTGTGTCTCACTCACTCACACACTCTGGGCGATGTATCTGTGTCTCACTCACTCACACACTCTGGGCGATGTATCTGTGTCTGACTCACTCACACACTCTGGGCGATGTATCTGTGTCTGACTCACTCACACACTCTGGGCGATGTACCTGTGTCTGACTCACTCACACACTCTGGGCGATGTATCTGTGTCTCACTCACTCACACACTCTGGGCGATGTATCTGTGTCTGACTCACTCACACACTCTGGGCGATGTACCTGTGTCTCACTCACTCACTCACTCTGGGCGATGTATCTGTGTCTCACTCACTCACACACTCTGGGCGATGTATCTGTGTCTCACTCACTCACACACTCTGGGCGATGTATCTGTGTCTGACTCACTCACACACTCTGGGCGATGTACCTGTGTCTGACTCACTCACACACTCTGGGCGATGTATCTGTGTCTCACTCACTCACACACTCTGGGCGATGTATCTGTGTCTCACTCACTCACACACTCTGGGCGATGTATCTGTGTCTGACTCACTCACTCACTCTGGGCGATGTATCTGTGTCTCACTCACTCACACACTCTGGGCGATGTATCTGTGTCTCACTCACTCACACACTCTGGGCGATGTATCTGTGTCTCACTCACTCACACACTCTGGGCGATGTACCTGTGTCTGACTCACTCACTCACTCTGGGCGATGTATCTGTGTCTCACTCACTCACACACTCTGGGCGATGTATCTGTGTCTCACTCACTCACACACTCTGGGCGATGTATCTGTGTCTGACTCACTCACACACTCTGGGCGATGTATCTGTGTCTCACTCACTCACACACTCTGGGCGATGTATCTGTGTCTGACTCACTCACTCACTCTGGGCGATGTATCTGTGTCTCACTCACTCACACACTCTGGGCGATGTATCTGTGTCTCACTCACACACTCTGGGCGATGTATCTGTGTCTCACTCACTCACACACTCTGGGCGATGTATCTGTGTCTCACTCACACACTCTGGGCGATGTATCTGTGTCTGACTCACTCACACACTCTGGGCGATGTACCTGTGTCTCACTCACTCACACACTCTGGGCGATGTACCTGTGTCTCACTCACTCACACACTCTGGGCGATGTACCTGTGTCTCACTCACACACTCTGGGCGATGTACCTGTGTCTCACTCACTCACACACTCTGGGCGATGTGTCTGTGTCTGACTCACTCACTCACTCTGGGCGATGTATCTGTGTCTGACTCACTCACTCACTCTGGGCGATGTATCTGTGTCTCACTCACTCACACACTCTGGGCGATGTATCTGTGTCTGACTCACTCACACACTCTGGGCGATGTATCTGTGTCTGACTCACTCACACACTCTGGGCGATGTATCTGTGTCTGACTCACTCACTCACTCTGGGCGATGTACCTGTGTCTGACTCACTCACTCACTCTGGGCGATGTATCTGTGTCTCACTCACTCACACACTCTGGGCGATGTATCTGTGTCTGACTCACTCACACACTCTGGGCGATGTATCTGTGTCTCACTCACTCACACACTCTGGGCGATGTATCTGTGTCTGACTCACTCACTCTGGGCGATGTATCTGTGTCTCACTCACTCACACACTCTGGGCTATGTACCTGTGTCTGACTCACTCACACACTCTGGGCGATGTATCTGTGTCTCACTCACTCACACACTCTGGGCGATGTATCTGTGTCTGACTCACTCACTCACTCTGGGCGATGTATCTGTGTCTGACTCACTCACTCACTCTGGGCGATGTATCTGTGTCTCACTCACTCACTCTGGGCGATGTATCTGTGTCTCACTCACACACTCTGGGCGATGTATCTGTGTCTCACTCACTCACACACTCTGGGCGATGTATCTGTGTCTGACTCACTCACTCACTCTGGGCGATGTGTCTGTGTCTCACTCACTCACACACTCTGGGCGATGTACCTGTGTCTGACTCACTCACACACTCTGGGCGATGTATCTGTGTCTGACTCACTCACACACTCTGGGCGATGTATCTGTGTCTGACTCACTCACTCACTCTGGGCGATGTGTCTGTGTCTCACTCACTCACACACTCTGGGCGATGTACCTGTGTCTGACTCACTCACACACTCTGGGCGATGTATCTGTGTCTGACTCACTCACACACTCTGGGCGATGTATCTGTGTCTGACTCACTCACACACTCTGGGCGATGTATCTGTGTCTCACTCACTCACACACTCTGGGCGATGTATCTGTGTCTCACTCACACACTCTGGGCGATGTATCTGTGTCTCACTCACTCACACACTCTGGGCGATGTATCTATGTCTCACTCACTCACTCACTCTGGGCGATGTACCTGTGTCTCACTCACTCACACACTCTGGGCGATGTATCTGTGTCTGACTCACTCACACACTCTGGGCGATGTATCTGTGTCTGACTCACTCACTCACTCTGGGCGATGTGTCTGTGTCTCACTCACTCACACACTCTGGGCGATGTATCTGTGTCTGACTCACTCACACACTCTGGGCGATGTATCTGTGTCTCACTCACTCACACACTCTGGGCGATGTATCTGTGTCTGACTCACTCACACACTCTGGGCGATGTATCTGTGTCTCACTCACTCACACACTCTGGGCGATGTATCTGTGTCTCACTCACACACTGGGCGATGTATCTGTGTCTGACTCACTCACACACTCTGGGCGATGTATCTGTGTCTCACTCACTCACACACTCTGGGCGATGTATCTGTGTCTCACTCACACACTGGGCGATGTACCTGTGTCTGACTCACTCACACACTGGGCGATGTACCTGTGTCTGACTCACTCACACTCCTGGGGCAATGTACCTATGTGTTCTTTCACCCTGCTCTGTGCCATATTCTTCAATAAAGTTTATTGACCGCACTGCATTCAATGGCATCTGAATGCTCCCAGAGACTCGTATTTTACACGTTGGCTGATACAGGGAAGCAAAGTGCATTCCTACTGGGCATTTCACAACCTCGGGATATCCTCCACACACACACCAGTGAATCCCGATTCTCGCACTGCGGGGGAAGGGTGTGGATCGCAGTCACGTGCGGGAACACTGCTTTTCAACAAAAGAGGCCTCTATTCATATCTACAACACAGAAGGTGGCCATTCGACCCATCGTTCCTGTGCCGGCTCTGTGAGAGAGCGATCCAATCAGTCCCACTCCCCCCGCTCTTTCCCCACAGCCCGGCACATTTCTCCATTGCAAGTATTTATCTAATTCCCGGTTTGAAAGTTACTATTGAATCTGCTCCCACCACCCTTTCAGGCAGCGCGTTCCCGATCATAACAACTCGCTGCGTAAACACATTCTACCCATCTCCCCCTCTGGTTCCATCGCCGATTATCGTCAATCTGTGTCCCTCTGGTTCCCGACCCTCCCGTCACTGGAAACGGCTTCTCCTGATCTACTCGATCAAAACCCCTCAATTTTGAACACCTTGATTAAATCTCCCCTGAACCTTCTCTGCTCCAAGGAGAACAACCCCAGCTTCTCCAGTCTATCCACGTCACTGAAGTCCCTCATCCCTGGAACCATTCTGGTCAATCTCCCTCTGCCCCCTCTCTAAGGCCTTCACATCCTTCCTAAAGTGCGGGGCCCAGAATTGGACACCATACTCCAGCTGGGGCCTAACCAGTGATTTATGCCGGTTTAGCAATAACATCCTTGCTTTTGTACTCTATGCCTCTATTTATGAAGCCCAGGATCCCATAAGCTTTTTCGATCGCTTTCTCAACCTGCCCTGCCACCTTTGAAGATTTGTGCCCATATACCCACCAGATCTCTCTGTTCCTGCACCCCCTTTAGAATTGTGCCAAATTGTCTAGTTACAAAGGAGTGTGGAAGCACATCGATCCCACCAATGGGAAGGGGTCGTTCCCAAACGATGGCCTCCCATTGGTGACACGCCACAGCCAATCGCCCAGGAACTGGGCAGCTAAAAACTCACAGCAGCCCTGCGTTTCTAACGTGAGAGAATTTCAGGGCCCATGAGGGTTGGTCAAAGTTTCAAACCAGAGAGAATCAGCCTGAATTAACTGTCAATCCAACGCACGGTGCCCGAGTGTTTCGTTAACTCACAGACTGCCCTTTCCTGAAGCTGGCTTGTTTCCCAGTTTTGAATAAGTAGAGGGATCAGAATTTCCTCAATTTATAGCCTAGTATTTCAATTCAGAAACATTCTCTCAGTGCCCACCTTACAACTGTCAATCACAGTTACCCCGCCCACAAACATGTCAATCACATAGTTACTCCGCCCATAAACATGTCAACCACACAGTTACTCCGCCCATAAACCTATCATACAGTTACTCCACCCATACACCTGTCAATCACACTGTAACTCCGCCCATAAATCTGTCAGTCACACTGTAACTCCACCCATAAACCTGTCAATCACACTGTAACTCCACCCATAAACCTGTCAATCACATAGTAACTACACCCATAAACCGGTCAATCCCACAGTTACTCCACCCATAAACCCGCCAATCACAAAGTTACCCCGCCCCGTGTACCTGTCAATCACATGGTAACTCCGCCCATAAACCTGTCAATCACACAGCTACTCTGCGCCTAAACCTGTCAATCACACAGTTACTCCACCCATAAACCCATCAATCACAAAGTTACCCAGCCCCTTGCACCTGTCAATAACAAAGTTACCCCGCCCCTTGCACCTGTCAATCACAGTTACTCTGCCCCATGTGCCTGTCAATCACAGTTACTCCGCTCCTTGCACTTGTCGATCACAATGTTACTCCGCCCCTTGTACCTGTCAATCACAGTAACCCCGCCCTTTGTATCTGTCAATCAACACAGTAACACAGAACAAATATTTTGTATTGGTCTTCATGGTAGCAGACACTAAAAACATCTAATAACTGTGAATCAAGGAGTTAGTGGGGTGGGGGGGCACTTAATACAATCACTATCACTAAAGATAAAGTACTCGGTAAAATAATGGGACTAAAGGCAGACAAGTCCCCTAGACCTGATGGATTACATCCTAGGGGTCTTAAAAGAAGTGGCTGCAGAGATAGTGGATGCATTGGTTGTAATTTACCAAAATTCCCTGGATTCTGGGAGGTCCCAGCTGATTGGAAAACTGCAAATGTAACGCCCCTATTTAAAAAAGGAGGCAGACAGAAAGCAGGAAACTATAGACCAGTTAGCCTAACATCTGTGGTTGGGACAATGCTGGAGTCCATTATTAAGGAAGCAGTAGTGGGACATTTGGAAAAGCAAAATTCAATCAAGCAGAGTCAGCGTGGTTTTATAAAAGGGAAATCAGGTTTGACAAATTTGCTGGAGTTCTTTGAGGATGTAACGAGCAGGGTGGATAAGGGGGAACCAGTGGATGTGGTGTATTTGGATTTCCAGAAGGCATTCGATAAGGTGCCACATAAAAGGTTACTGCACAAGATAAAGTTCACGGGGTTGAGGGTAATATATTAGCATGGAGAGAGGATTGGCTAACTAACAGAAAACAGAGAGTCGGGATAAATGGGTCATTTTCCGGTTGACAAAGAGTAACAAGTGGGGTGCCGCAGGGATCAGTGCTGGGACCCCAACTATTTACAATCTATATTAATGACTTGGATGAAGGGACCGAGTAGCCAAGTTTGCTGATGATACAAGATAGGTGGGTGAAGTGAGACAATAAGTCACACTGGACAAATAAGACATGGAGTAAAAGGTTAAAGTGTGCACATGCAGAAGGCACAAACCTCCTTTGAAGTAGACGCAAGTAAGAAACGAGAATGTAAAATCTGTGCTATGGCTCAAGGTCTCACCGGCTCCCTCCTGTCCCAACACAAGGGATAAGATGAGAATGCTATATATGTCTCAGACCAACACTTCAGCAAAAGCAGTACCCAGTATGAGGACAGGTAACATAACATGAGAATTGGAGCCAGGCACAGGGGCGATAATATAACATTCCGAAGCTGCACAATTAATCCAGAACCGAGTGGGGGGAAAGGTCCCAGGGGGAGTCGTCACCTGAATGACAAGGAGCTGTGTCTATTCAAATCAATGTATGTCCCATGTATTGAATGTCCGGCCATTATAGGCCGAGTAACTGGATAAAAACCCTGTGTGTTCTTTGTTCGTGGAGAAACGTGGACTGAGAGTTCAGTGGGGACTGACTTGTGGCCTGTTTTCTCCCTTGCAAGTGAAATAAACTTAAGTGTGTTTGATTGCTAACAGACTGTGTCGAGGTTAATTATTTAATCTCCCCACACCCCCATACTGGCCCCTCCCCCACACCCCCATACTGGCCCCTCCCCCACACCCCCATACTGGCCCCTCCCCCACACCCCCATACTGGCCCCTCCCCCACACCCTCTCCCCCACACCCCCATACTGGCCCCTCCCCCACACCCTCTCCCCCACACCCCCATACTGGCCCCTCCCCCACACCCCCATACTGGCCCCTCCCCCACACCCCCATACTGGCCCCTCCCCCACACCCCATACTGGCCCCTCCCCCACACTCCCATACTGGCCCCGCCCCCACACTCCCATACTAGCCCCTCCCACACACCCCTCCCCCACACCCCCTTCCCCACACCCCCATACTAGCCCCTCCCCCACATGCCTATACTGGCCCCTCCCACACACCCCCTCCACAATCTGTGCACAGCAAGCTCCCACAAACAGCAACAACAACACGTATTCCAGAGAAACACAGAAAATAGGCGCAGGAGTAAGCCATTCGGCTCTTCGAGCCTGCACCGCCATTCAATAAGATCATGGCTGATCATTCCCTCAGTACCCCTTTCCCGCTTTCTCTCCATACCCCTTGATCTCTTTAGCAGTAAGGGCCATATCTAACTCCCTCTTGAATATATCCAATGAACTGGCATCAACAACTCTCTGCGGTAGGGAATTCTACAGGTTAACAACTCTCTGAGTGAAGAAGTTTCTCCTCATCTCAGTCCTAAATGGTCTACGCCTTATCCTTAGACTGTGTCCCCTGGTTCTGGACTTCCCCAATATCAAGAATATTCTTCCTGCATCTAACCTGTCCAGTCCCGTCAGAATCTTGTATGTTTCTATGAGATCCCTTCTCATCCTTCTAAACTCCAGTGAATACAGGCCCAGTTGATCCAATCTCTCCTCATATGTCAGTCCTGCCATCCTGGGAATCAGTCTGGTGAACCTTCGCTGCACTCCCTCAATAGCAAGAATGTCCTTCCTCAGATTAGGAGACCAAAACTGAACACAATATTCCAGGTGAGGCCTCACCAAGGCCCTGTACAACTGCAGTAAGACCTCCCTGCTCCTATACTCAAATCCCCTAGCTATGAAGGCCAACATACCATTTGCCTTCTTCACCGCCTGCTGTACCTGCATGCCAACTTTCAATGACTGATGACACCCAGGTCTCGTTGCACCTCCCCTTTTCCTAATCTGCCGCCATTCAGATAATATTCTGCCTTCAGGTTTTTGCCATTAAAGTGGATAACCTCACATTTATCCACATTATACTGCATCTGCCATGCATTTGCCCACTCGCCTAACCTGTCCAAATCACTCTGCAGCCTCTTAGCGTCCTCCTCACATCTCACACAGTCACCCAGTTTAGTGTCATCTGCAAACTTGGAGATATTACACTCAATTTCTTCACCAAAATCATTGATGTATATTGTAAAGAGCTGGGGTCCCAGCACTGAACCCTGTGGCACCCCACTAGTCACTGCCTGCCATTCTGAAAAGGACCCGTTTAACCCGACTCTCTGCTTCCTGTCTGCCAACCAGTTCTCTATCCACGTCAGTACATTACCCCCAATACCATGCGCTTTGATTTTGCACACCAATCTCTTGTGTGGGACCTTGTCAAAAGCCTTTTGAAAGTCCAAATGCACCACATCCACTGGTTCTCCCTTGTCAACTCTACTAGTTACATCCTTAAAAATTCTAGAAGATTTGTCAAGCATGATTTCCCTTTCATAAATCCATGCTGACTTGGACCGATCCTGTCACTGCTTACCAAATGCGCTGCTATTTCATCTTAAATAATTGATTCCAACATTTTCCCCACTAATGCTGTCAGGCTAACCGGTCTATAATTACCCGTTTTCTCTCTCCCTCCTTTATTAAAAAGTTACATTAACAACTCTCCAGTCCATAGGAACTGATCCAGAGTCGATAGAGTGTTGGACTCTAGTTTACGTAGGGTAGAATTTGGCTATTCCAGGCAGGAGTGTGTTGGAATAGTCAAGTCTGGAGGTAACAAAGGCATGGATGAGGGGGTTGTGGGGCTGGAGGAGGTTACAGAGGTAGGGAGGGGTGAGACCATTGAGGGATTTGAAAACAAGAATGAGAATTTTGAAATCGAGGTGTTGCCAGACCGGGAGCCAATGTAGGTCAGCGAGCACAGGGAAACATGGGTGAGCGGGGACTCGGTGTGAGTTAGGACACGGGGCAGCGAGCACAGGGGGTGATGGGTGAGCGGGACTCGGTGCGAGTTAGGACACGGGGCAGCGAGCACAGGGGATGATGGGTGAGCAGGACTCGGTGTGAGTTAGGACACGGGGCAGCGAGCACAGGGGATGATGGGTGAGCGGGACTCGGTGCGAGTTAGGACACGGGGCAGTGAGCACAGGGGGTGATGGGTGAGCAGGACTCGGTGTGAGTTAGGACACGGGGCAGCGAGCACAGGGGATGATGGGTGAGCGGGACTCGGTGCGAGTTAGGACACGGGGCAGTGAGCACAGGGGGTGATGGGTGAACGAGACTTGATGCGAGTTAGGACACGGGGCAGCGAGCACAGGGGGTGATGGGTGAACGGGACTTGATGCGAGTTAGGACATGGGGCAGTGAGCACAGGGGGTGATGGGTGAGCTGGACTCGGTGCAAGTTAGGACATGGGGCAGCGAGCACAGAGGGTGATGGGTGAGCGGGACTTGGTGAGAGTTAGGACACGGGTTGCCGAGTTTTGGATCACATCTAGTTTACGTAGGGTAGAATGTGGGAGGCCAGCCAGGAGTGTGTTGGAATAGTCAAGTCTGGAGATAACAAAGGCATGGATGAGGGCTTGGTGCGAGTTAGGACACAGTTAGCCAAGTTTTGCATAGCAATGTGATAATAACCAGATAATCTGTTTTTAGTGATGTTGATTGAGGGATAAATATTGGCTCCAGGACACCGGGGAGAACTCCCCTGCTCTTCTTCGAAATAGTGGCCATGGGATCTTTTACATTCACTTGAGAGGCAGACGGGGCCTCGGTTGAACGTATCATCCAAAAGATGACTCTCTTCGAGGAGAGTGTGTTCATCCTGCAGAGATCTCTTAATCTTCTCATCATTTGTCTCAATGTTCTCTTCAAGGTGTTAAACCCTCATTGTGGGAGGAACAGTACGGCCGAGTATAGGGAGCACTGAATGTTCAGTGCACAGTACGGGCTAGTATAGGGAGCGCTGGATGTTCAGTGCACAGTACGGGCTAGTATAGGGAGCGCTGGATGTTCAGTGCACAGTACGGGCTAGTATAGGGAGCACTGAATGTTCAGTGCACAGTACGGCCGAGTATAGGGAGCACTGAATGTTCAGTGCACAGTACGGGCTAGTATAGGGAGCGCTGGATGTTCAGTGCACAGTACGGCCTAGTATAGGGAGGGCTGGATGTTCAGTGCACAGTACGGCCTAGTATAGGGAGCACTGAATGTTCAGTGCACAGTACGGCCTAGTATAGGGAGCACTGAATGTTCAGTGCACAGTACGGCCTAGTATAGGGAGCACTGAATGTTCAGTGCACAGTACGGCGTAGTATAGGGAGGGCTGAACGTTCAGTGCACAGTACGGCCTAGTATCGGGAGGGCTGGATGTTCACTGCACAGTACAGCCTAGCATAGGGTGGGCTGAATGTTCAGTGCCCAGTACGGCCTAGTATAGTGAGGGCTGAATGTTCAGTGCACAGTACGGCCTAGTATAGTGAGGGCTGAATGTTCAGTGCACAGTACGGCCTAGTATAGGGAGGGTTGAATGTTCAGTGCACAGTACGGCCTAGTATAGGGAGGGCTGAATGTTCAGTGCACAGTACGGCCTAGTATAGGGAGGGCTGAATGTTCAGTGCACTGTACGGCCTAGTATAGGGAGGGCTGGGTGTTCAGTGCATAGTACGGCCTTGTATAGGGAGGGCTGGATGTTCAGTGCACAGTACGGCCTAGTATAGGGAGGGCTGAATGTTCAGTACACAGTACGGCCTAGTATAGGGAGGGCTGAATGTTCAGTGCACAGTACGGCCTAGTATAGAGGGCTGAATGTTCAGTGCACTGTACGGCCTAGTATAGGGAGCACTGAATGTTCAGTGCACAGTATGGCCTAGTATAGGGAGGGCTGAATGTTCAGTGCACAGTACGGCCTAGTATAGGGAGGGCTGAATGTTCAGTTTACAAAATTCCGGCCTAGTATAGGGAGGGCTGAATGTTTAGTGCACAGTACGGCCTAGTATAGGGAGGGCTGAATGTTTAATGCACAGTACGGCCTAGTATAGTGAGGGCTGAATGTTCAGTGCAAAGTACGGCCTAGTACAGGGAGGGCTGAATGTTCAGTGCACAGTACGGCCTAGTATAGGGAGGGCTGGATGTTCAGTGCACAGTACGGTCTAGTATAGGGAGGGCTGAATGTTCAGTGCACTGTACGGCCTAGTATAGGGAGGGCTGGGTGTTCAGTGCATAGTACGGCCTTGTATAGGGAGGGCTGGATGTTCAGTGCAAAGTACGGCCTAGTATAGGGAGGGCTGAATGTTCAGTGCACAGTACGGCCTAGTATAGGGAGGGCTGGATGTTCAGTGCACAGTACGGCCTAGTATAGGGAGGGCTGAATGTTCAGTGCACAGTACGGCCTAGTATAGGGAGGGCTGAATGTTCAGTGCACAGTACGGCCTAGTATAGGGAGTGCTGGATGTTCAGTGCACAGTACGGTCTAGTATAGGGAGCACTGGGTGTTCAGTGCACAGTACGGCTTAGTATAGGAAGGCTGAATGTTCAGTGCACAGAACGGCCTAGTATAGGGAGGGCTGGATGTTTAGTCCACAATACGGCCTCGTATAGGGAGCACTGAATGTTCAGTGCACAGTAGAGCCGAGTATAGGGAGGGCTGAATGTTCAGTGCACAGTACGGCCTAGTATAGGGAGGGCTGAATGTTCAGTGCACAGTACGGCCTAGTATATAGAGGGCTGGGTGTTCAGTGCATAGTACGGCCTAGTATAGGGAGGGCTGAATTTTCAGTGCAGAGTACGGCCTAGTATAGCGAGTGCAGAATGTTCAGTGCACAGTTCGGCCTAGTATAGGGAGGGCTGAATGTTAAGTGCACAGTACGGCCTAGTATAGGGACTACTGGATGTTCAGTGCACAGTACGGCCTAGTATAGGGAGGGCTGAATGTTCAGTGCACAGTACGGCCTAGTATAGGGAGGGCTGGATGCTCAGTGCACAGTACGGCCTAGTATAGGGAGGGCTGGATGTTCAGTGCACAGTACGGCCTAGTATAGGGAGGGCTGAATGTTCAGTGCATAGTACGGCCTAGTATATGGAGGGCTGAATGTTCAGTGCACAGTACGGCCTAGTGTAGGGAGGGCTGAATGTTCAGTGCATAGTACGGCCTAGTATATGGAGGGCTGAATGTTCAGTGCACAGTACGGCCTAGTATAGGGAGGGCTAGATGCTCAGTGCACAGTACGGCCTAGTATAGGGAGGGCTGGATGCTCAGTGCACAGTACAGCCTAGTATAGGGAGGGCTGGATGTTCAGTGCACAGTACGGCCTAGTATAGGGAGGGCTGAATGTTCAGTGCACAGTACGGCCTAGTATAGCGACTGCAGAATGTTCAGTGCACAGTACGGCCTAGTATAGGAAGGGCTGGGTGTTCAGTGCACAGTACGGCCTAGTATAGCGAGTGCAGAATGTTCAGTGCACAGTTCGGCCCAGTATAGGGAGGGCTGGGTGTTCAGTGCACAGTACGGCCTAGTATAGGGAGGGCTGAATGTTCAGTGCACAGTACGGCCTAGTATAGGGAGGGATGAATGTTCAGTGCACAGTACGGCCTAGTATAGTGAGGGCTGAATTTTGAGTGCAGAGTCCGGTGTAGTGCAGGGAGGGCTGAATGTTCAGTGCACAGTACGGCCTAGTATAGCGAGTGCAGAATGTTCAGTGCACAGTATGGCCTAGTATAGGGAGGGCTGAATGTTCAGTGCACAGTACAGCCTAGTATAGGGAGGGCTGGTTGCTCAGTGCACAGTACGGCCTAGTATAGGGAGCACTGAATGTTCAGTGCACAGTACGTCCTAGTATATGGAGGGCTGAATGTTCAGTGCACAGTACGGCCTAGTATATGGAGGGCTGAATGTTCAGTGCACAGTACGGCCTAGTATATGGATGGCTGAATGTTCAGTGCACAGTACGGCCTCGTGGAAGGAGGGCTGGATGTTCAGTGCACAGTACGGACTAGTATAGGGAGGGCTGAATGGTCAGTGCACAGTACGGCCTAGTATAGGGAGCACAGAATGTTCAGTGCACAGTACGGCCTAGTATAGGGAGGGCTGGATGCTCAGTGCACAGTACGGCCTAGTATAGGGAGGGCTGGATGTTCAGTGCACAGTACACCCTATTATAGGGAGGGCTGAATGTTCAGTGCACAGTACGGCCTAGTATAGGGAGGGCTGGGTGTTCATTGCACAATACGGCCTAGTATAGGGAGCACTGAATGTTCAGTGCACAGTACGGCCTAGTGTAGGGAGCACTGAATGCTCAGTGCACTGTACGGCCTAGTATAGGAAGGGGTAAATGTTCAGTGCACAGTACGGCCTAGTATAGGGAGGGCTGAGTGTTCAGTGCACAGTACGTCCTAGTATAGGGAGGGCTGAATGTTCAGTGCACAGTACGGCCTAGTATAGGGAGGGCTGGATGTTCAGTGCACAGTAAGGCCTAGTATAGGGAGGGCTCAATGTTCAGTGCACAGTACGGCCTAGTGTAGGGAGGGCTGGATGTTCAGTGCACAGTACGGCCTAGTATAGGGAGGGCTGGATGTTCAGTGCACAGTACGGCCTAGTATAGGGAGGGCTGAATTTTCAGTTGCAGAGTACGGCCTAGTATAGCGAGTGCAGAATGTTCAGTGCACAGTTCGGCCTAGTATAGGGAGGGCCGGGTGCTCAGTGCGCAGTACGGCCTAGTATAGGGAGGGCTGAATGTTCATTGCACAGTACGGCCTAGTATAGGGAGGGCTGAATGTTTAATGCACAGTACGGCCTAGTATAGTGAGGGCTGAATGTTCAGTGCAAAGTACGGCCTAGTACAGGGAGGGCTGAATGTTCAGTGCACAGTACGGCCTAGTATAGGGAGGGCTGGATGTTCAGTGCACAGTACGGTCTAGTATAGGGAGGGCTGAATGTTCAGTGCACTGTACGGCCTAGTATAGGGAGGGCTGGGTGTTCAGTGCATAGTACGGCCTTGTATAGGGAGGGCTGGATGTTCAGTGCAAAGTACGGCCTAGTATAGGGAGGGCTGAATGTTCAGTGCACAGTACGGCCTAGTATAGGGAGGGCTGGATGTTCAGTGCACAGTACGGCCTAGTATAGGGAGGGCTGAATGTTCAGTGCACAGTACGGCCTAGTATAGGGAGGGCTGAATGTTCAGTGCACAGTACGGCCTAGTATAGGGAGTGCTGGATGTTCAGTGCACAGTACGGTCTAGTATAGGGAGCACTGGGTGTTCAGTGCACAGTACGGCTTAGTATAGGAAGGCTGAATGTTCAGTGCACAGAACGGCCTAGTATAGGGAGGGCTGGATGTTTAGTCCACAATACGGCCTCGTATAGGGAGCACTGAATGTTCAGTGCACAGTAGAGCCGAGTATAGGGAGGGCTGAATGTTCAGTGCACAGTACGGCCTAGTATAGGGAGGGCTGAATGTTCAGTGCACAGTACGGCCTAATATATAGAGGGCTGGGTGTTCAGTGCATAGTACGGCCTAGTATAGGGAGGGCTGAATTTTCAGTGCAGAGTACGGCCTAGTATAGCGAGTGCAGAATGTTCAGTGCACAGTTCGGCCTAGTATAGGGAGGGCTGAATGTTCAGTGCACAGTACGGCCTAGTATAGGGACTACTGGATGTTCAGTGCACAGTACGGCCTAGTATAGGGAGGGCTGAATGTTCAGTGCACAGTACGGCCTAGTATAGGGAGGGCTGGATGCTCAGTGCACAGTACGGCCTAGTATAGGGAGGGCTGGATGTTCAGTGCACAGTACGGCCTAGTATAGGGAGGGCTGAATGTTCAGTGCATAGTACGGCCTAGTATATGGAGGGCTGAATGTTCAGTGCACAGTACGGCCTAGTGTAGGGAGGGCTGAATGTTCAGTGCATAGTACGGCCTAGTATATGGAGGGCTGAATGTTCAGTGCACAGTACGGCCTAGTATAGGGAGGGCTAGATGCTCAGTG
Organism: Pristiophorus japonicus; assembly: GCF_044704955.1. Taxonomy (NCBI): domain Eukaryota; kingdom Metazoa; phylum Chordata; class Chondrichthyes; family Pristiophoridae; genus Pristiophorus; species Pristiophorus japonicus. The sequence goes on along the minus strand of NC_091986.1, from coordinate 221,533,070 downwards.
CACAGTACGGCCTAGTATAGGGAGGGCTGGATGCTCAGTGCACAGTACAGCCTAGTATAGGGAGGGCTGGATGTTCAGTGCACAGTACGGCCTAGTATAGGGAGGGCTGAATGTTCAGTGCACAGTACGGCCTAGTATAGCGACTGCAGAATGTTCAGTGCACAGTACGGCCTAGTATAGGAAGGGCTGGGTGTTCAGTGCACAGTACGGCCTAGTATAGCGAGTGCAGAATGTTCAGTGCACAGTTCGGCCCAGTATAGGGAGGGCTGGGTGTTCAGTGCACAGTACGGCCTAGTATAGGGAGGGCTGAATGTTCAGTGCACAGTACGGCCTAGTATAGGGAGGGATGAATGTTCAGTGCACAGTACGGCCTAGTATAGTGAGGGCTGAATTTTGAGTGCAGAGTCCGGTGTAGTGCAGGGAGGGCTGAATGTTCAGTGCACAGTACGGCCTAGTATAGCGAGTGCAGAATGTTCAGTGCACAGTATGGCCTAGTATAGGGAGGGCTGAATGTTCAGTGCACAGTACAGCCTAGTATAGGGAGGGCTGGTTGCTCAGTGCACAGTACGGCCTAGTATAGGGAGCACTGAATGTTCAGTGCACAGTACGTCCTAGTATATGGAGGGCTGAATGTTCAGTGCACAGTACGGCCTAGTATATGGAGGGCTGAATGTTCAGTGCACAGTACGGCCTAGTATATGGATGGCTGAATGTTCAGTGCACAGTACGGCCTCGTGGAAGGAGGGCTGGATGTTCAGTGCACAGTACGGACTAGTATAGGGAGGGCTGGGTGTTCATTGCACAATACGGCCTAGTATAGGGAGCACTGAATGTTCAGTGCACAGTACGGCCTAGTGTAGGGAGCACTGAATGCTCAGTGCACTGTACGGCCTAGTATAGGAAGGGGTAAATGTTCAGTGCACAGTACGGCCTAGTATAGGGAGGGCTGAGTGTTCAGTGCACAGTACGTCCTAGTATAGGGAGGGCTGAATGTTCAGTGCACAGTACGGCCTAGTATAGGGAGGGCTGGATGTTCAGTGCACAGTACGGCCTAGTATAGGGAGGGCTCAATGTTCAGTGCACAGTACGGCCTAGTGTAGGGAGGGCTGGATGTTCAGTGCACAGTACGGCCTAGTATAGGGAGGGCTGGATGTTCAGTGCACAGTACGGCCTAGTATAGGGAGGACTGAATTTTCAGTTGCAGAGTACGGCCTAGTATAGCGAGTGCAGAATGTTCAGTGCACAGTTCGGCCTAGTATAGGGAGGGCCGGGTGCTCAGTGCGCAGTACGGCCTAGTATAGGGAGGGCTGAATGTTCATTGCACAGTACGGCCAAGTATTGGGAGGGCTGAATGTTAAGTGCACAGTACGGCCTAGTATAGGGAGGGCTGGATGTTCAGTGCACAGTACGGCCTAGTATAGGGAGGGCTCAATGTTCAGTGCACAGTACGGCCTAGTGTAGGGAGGGCTGGATGTTCAGTGCACAGTACGGCCTAGTATAGGGAGGGCTGGATGTTCAGTGCACAGTACGGCCTAGTATAGGGAGGGCTGAATTTTCAGTTGCAGAGTACGGCCTAGTATAGCGAGTGCAGAATGTTCAGTGCACAGTTCGGCCTAGTATAGGGAGGGCTGGATGCTCAGTGCGCAGTACGGCCTAGTATAGGGAGGGCTGAATGTTCAGTGCACAGTACGGTCTAGTATAGGGAGGGCTGATTGTTCAGTGCACAGTACGGCCTAGTATAGCGAGTGCAGAATGTTCAGTGCACAGTTCGGCCTAGTATAGGAAGGGCTGGGTGTTCAGTGCACAGTATGGCCTAGTATAGCGAGTGCAGAATGTTCACTGCACAGTACGGCCTAGTATAGGGAGGGCTGGGTGTTCACTGCACAGTACGGCCTAGTATAGCGAGTGCAGAATGTTCAGTGCACAGTTCGGCCTAGTATAGGAAGGGCTGGGTGTTCAGTGCACAGTACGGCCTAGTATAGGGAGGGCTGAATGTTCAGTGCACAGTACGGCCTAGTATAGGGAGGGCTGGATGCTCAGTGCACAGTACGGCCTAGTATAGGGAGGGCTGGATGTTCAGTGCACAGTACGGCCTAGTATAGGGAGGGCTGAATGTTCAGTGCACAGTACGGCCTAGTATAGCGACTGCAGAATGTTCAGTGCACAGTACGGCCTAGTATAGGAAGGGCTGGGTGTTCAGTGCACAGTACGGCCTAGTATAGCGAGTGCAGAATGTTCAGTGCACAGTTCGGCCCAGTATAGGGAGGGCTGGGTGTTCAGTGCACAGTACGGCCTAGTATAGGGAGGGCTGAATGTTCAGTGCACAGTACGGCCTAGTATAGGGATGGATGAATGTTCAGTGCACAGTACGGCCTAGTATAGTGAGGGCTGAATTTTGAGTGCAGAGTCCGGTCTAGTGCAGGGAGGGCTGAATGTTCAGTGCACAGTACGGCCTAGTATAGCGAGTGCAGAATGTTCAGTGCACAGTACGGCCTAGTGTAGGGAGGGCTGGATGTTCAGTGCACAGGACGACCTAGTATAGGGAAGGCTGAATGGTCAGTGCACAGTATGGCCTAGTATAGGGAGGGCTGAATGGTCAGTGCACAGTACGGACTAGTATAGGGAGGGCTGAATGGTCAGTGCACAGTACGGCCTAGTATAGGGAAGGCTGAATGTTCAGTGCACAGTACGGCCTAGTATAGGGAGGGCTGAATGGTCAGTGCACAGTACGGCCTAGTATAGGGAGGGCTGAATGTTCAGTGCACAGTACGGCCTAGTATAGGGAGGGCTGAATGTTCAGTGCACAGTACGGCCTAGTATAAGGAGGGCTGATGTTCAGTGCACAGTACGGCATAGTATAGAGAGCGCTGAATGTTCAGTGCACAGTACGTCCTAATATAGGGAGGGCTCAATGTTCAGTGCACAGTACGGCCTAGTATAGGGAGCACTGAATGTTCAGTGCACAGTACGGCCTAGTATAGGGAGCACTGAATGTTCAGTGCACAGTACGGCCTAGTATAGGGAGGTCTGAATGTTCAGTGCACAGTATGGCCTAGTATAGGGAGCACTGAATGTTCAGTGCACAGCATGGCCTAGTATTGGGAGGGCTGGATGTTCAGTGCACAGTACGGCCTAGTATAGGGAGGACTGAATGTTCAGTGCACAGTACGGCCTAGTATAGGGAGCACTGAATGTTCAGTGCACAGTACGGCCTGGTTTAGGGATGGATGGATGTTCAGTGCACAGTACGGCCTAGTGTAGGGAGGGCTGGGTGTTCAGTGCACAATACGGCCTAGTATAGGGAGCACTGAATGTTCAGTGCACATTACGGCCTAGTATAGCGAGTGCAGAATGTTCAGTGCACAATACGGCCTAGTATAGGGAGCACTGAATGTTCTGTGCACAGTACGGCCTAGTATAGGGAGGGCTGAATGGTCAGTGCACAGTACGGCCTAGTATAGGGAAGGCTGAATGTTCAGTGCACAGTACGGCCTAGTATAGGGAGGGCTGAATGGTCAGTGCACATTACGGCCTAGTTTAGGGAGGGCTGAATGTTCAGTGCACGGTACGGCCTAGTATAGGGAGGGCTGGATGCTCAGTGCGCAGTACGGCCTAGTATAGGGAGGGCTGAATGTTCAGTGCACAGTACGGCTTAGTATAGCGAGTGCAGAATGTTCAGTGCACAGTTCGGCCTAGTATAGGAAGGGCTGGGTGTTCAGTGCACAGTACGGCCTAGTATAGCGAGTGCAGAATGTTCACTGCACAGTACAGCCTAGTAGAGGCAGGGCTGGGTGTTCAGTGCACAGTACGGCCTAGTATAGCGAGTGCAGAATGTTCAGTGCACAGTTCGACCTAGTATAGGAAGGGCTGGGTGTTCAGTGCACAGTACGGCCTAGTATAGCGAGTGCAGAATGTTCAGTGCACAGTACGGCCTATTATCGGGAGAGCTGGGTGTTCGGTGCACAGTACGGCCTAGTATAGCGAGTGCAGAATGTTCAGTGCACAGTTCGGCCTAGTATAGGGAGGGATGAATATTCAGTGCACAGTACGGCCTAGTATAGGGAGGGCTGAATTTTCAGTGCAGAATGTGGTCTAGTGCAGGGAGGGCTGAATGTTCAGTGCACAGTACGGCCTAGTGTAGGGAGGGCTGGATGTTCAGTGCACAGTACGACCTAGTATAGGGAAGGCTGAATGGTCAGTGCACAGTACGGCCTAGTATAGGGAGGGCTGAATGGTCAGTGCACAGTACGGACTAGTATAGGGAGGCCTGAATGTTCAGTGCACAGTACGGCCTAGTATAGGGAGGGCTGAATGTTCAGTGCACAGTACGGCCTAGTATAGGGAGGGCTGAATGGTCAGTGCACAGTACGGCCTAGTATAGGGAGGGCTGAATGTTCAGTGCACAGTAAGGCCTAGTATAGGGAGGGCTGAATGGTCAGTGCACAGTACGGCCGAGTATAGGGAGGGCTGAATGGTCAGTGCACAGTACGGCCTAGTATAGGGAGGGCTGAATGGTCAGTGCACAGTACGGCCTAGTATAGGGAAGGCTGAATGTTCAGTGCACAGTACGGCCTAGTATAGGGAGGGCTGAATGGTCAGTGCACAGTACGGCCTAGTATAGGAAGGGCTGAAAGTTCAGTGCACAGTACTGCCTAGTATAGGGAGGGCTGGATGCTCAGTGCGCAGTACGGCCTAGTATAGGGAGGGCTGAATGTTCAGTGCACAGTACGGCCTAGTATAGCGAGTGCAGAATGTTCAGTGCACAGTTCGGCCTAGTATAGGAAGGGCTGGGTGTTCAGTGCACAGTACGGCCTAGTATAGCGAGTGCAGAATGTTCACTGCATACTACGGCCTAGTATAGGAAGGGCTGGGTGTTCAGTGCACAGTACGGCCTAGTATAGCGAGTGCAGAATGTTCAGTGCACAGTTCGGCCTAGTATAGGGAGGGCTGGGTGTTCAGTGCACAGTACGGCCTAGTATAGGGAGGGCTGAATGTTCAGTGCACAGTACGGCCTAGTATAGGGAGGGCTGGATGTTCAATGCACAATATGGCCAAGTATAGGGAGGGCTGGATGTTAAGTGCACAGTACCGCCTAGTATCGGGAGGGCTGAATGTTCAGTGCACAGTACGGCCTAGTATAAGGAGGGCTGATGTTCAGTGCACAGTACGGCCTAGTATAAGGAGGGCTGGATGTTAAGTGCACAGTACCGCCTAATATAGGGAGCGCTGAATGTTCAGTGCACAGTACGTCCTAATATAGGGAGGGCTCAATGTTCAGTGCACAGTACGGCCTAGTATAGGAAGGCTGGGTGTTCAGTGCACAGTACGGCCTAGTATAGCGAGTGCAGAATGTTCAGTGCACAGTTCGGCCTAGTATAGGGAGGGTTGGGTGTTCAGTGCACAGTACGGCCTAGTATAGGGAGGGCTGAATGTTCAGTGCACAGTACGGCCTAGTATAGGGAGGGCTGAATGTTCAGTGCACAGTACGGCCGAGTATAAGGAGGGCTGGATGTTCAGTGCACAGTACGGCCGAGTATAGGGAGGGCTGAATGTTCAGTGCACAGTATGGCCTAGTATTGGGAGGGCTGGATGTTCAGTGCACAGTACGGCCTAGTATAGGGAGGGCTGATGTTCAGTGCACAGTACGGCATAGTATAGGGAGCGCTGAATGTTCAGTGCACAGTACGTCCTAATATAGGGAGGACTCAATGTTCAGTGCACAGTACGGCCTAGTATAGGGAGCACTGAATGTTCAGTGCACAGTACGGCCTAGTATAGGGAGGGCTGAATGTTCAGTGCACAGTACGGCCTAGTATAGGGAGCACTGAATGTTCAGTGCACAGTATGGCCTAGTATTGGGAGGGCTGGATGTTCAGTGCACAGTACGGCCTAGTATAGGGAGGGCTGAATGTTCAGTGCACAGTACGGCCTAGTATAGGGAGCACTGAATGTTCAGTGCACAGTACGGCCTGGTTTAGGGAGGGATGGATGTTCAGTGCACAGTACGGCCTAGTGTAGGGAGGGCTGGGTGTTCAGTGCACAATACGGCCTAGTATAGGGAGCACTGAATGTTCAGTGCACATTACGGCCTAGTATAGCGAGCGCAGAATGTTCAGTGCACAATACGGCCTAGTATAGGGAGCACTGAATGTTCAGTGCACAGTACGGCCTAGTATAGCGAGTGCAGAATGTTCAGTGCACAGTACGGCCTAGTATAGGGAGGGCTGAATGGTCAGTGCACAGTACGGCCTAGTATAGGGAGGGCTGAATGGTCAGTGCACAGTACGGCCTAGTATAGGGAAGGCTGAATATTCAGTGCACAGTACGGCCTAGTATAGGGAGGGCTGGATGCTCAGTGCGCAGTACGGCCTAGTATAGGGAGGGCTGAATGTTCAGTGCACAGTACGGCCTAGTTTAGGGAGGGCTGAATGTTCAGTGCACAGTACGGCCTAGTATAGGGAGGACTGGATGCTCAGCGCGCAGTACGGCCTAGTATAGGGAGGGCTGAATGTTCAGTGCACAGTACGGCCTAGTATAGGGAGGGCTGGATGTTCAGTGCACAGTACAGCCTAGTATAGGGAGGGCTGAATGTTCAGTGCACAGTACGGCCTAGTATAGCGAGTGCAGAATGTTCAGTGCACAGTTCGGCCTAGTATAGGAAGGGCTGGGTGTTCAGTGCACAGTACGGCCTAGTATAGCGAGTGCAGAATGTTCACTGCACAGTACGGCTTGTATAGGGAGGGCTGGGTGTTCAGTGCACAGTACGGCCTAGTATAGCGAGTGCAGAATGTTCAGTGCACAGTTCGGCCTAGTATAGGAAGGGCTGTGTGTTCAGTGCACAGTACGGCCTAGTATAGCGAGTGCAGAATGTTCAGTGCACAGTACGGCCTAGTATAGGGAGGGCTGGATGTTCAATGCACAATACGGCCAAGTATAGGGAGGGCTGGATGTTAAGTGCACAGTACCGCCTAGTATCGGGAGGGCTGAATGTTCAGTGCACAGTACGGCCTAGTATAAGGAGGGCTGATTTTCAGTGCACAGTACGGCCTAGTATAAGGAGGGCTGGATGTTAAGTGCACAGTACCGCCTAGTATAAGGAGGGCTGATTTTCAGTGCACAGTACGGCCTAGTATAGGGAGGGCTGAATTTTCAGTGCAGAATGCGGTCTAGTGCAGGGAGGGCTGAATGTTCGGTGCACAGTACGGCCTAGTGTAGGGAGGGCTGGATGTTCAGTGCACAGTACGACCTAGTATAGGGAAGGCTGAATGGTCAGTGCACAGTACGGCCTAGTATAGGGAGGGCTGAATGTTCAGTGCACAGTACGGCCTAGTATAGGGAGGGCTGAATGGTCAGTGCAAAGTACGGCCTAGTATAGGGAGGGCTGAATGTTCAGTGCACAGTACGGCCTAGTATAGGGAGGGCTGAATGGTCAGTGCACAGTACGGCCGAGTATAGGGAGGGCTGAATGGTCAGTGCACAGTACGGCCTAGTATAGGGAGGGCTGAATGGTCAGTGCACAGTACGGCCTAGTATAGGGAAGGCTGAATGTTCAGTGCACAGTACGGCCTAGTATAGGGAGGGTTGAATGGTCAGTGCACAGTTCGGCCTAGTATAGGGAGGGCTGAATGTTCAGTGCACAGTACGGCCTAGTATAGGGAGGGCTGGATGCTCAGTGCGCAGTACGGCCTAGTATAGGGAGGGCTGAATGTTCAGTGCACAGTACGGCCTAGTATAGCGAGTGCAGAATGTTCAGTGCACAGTTCGGCCGAGTATAGGAAGGGCTGGGTGTTCAGTGCACAGTACGGCCTAGTATAGCGAGTGCAGAATGTTCACTGCATAGTACGGCCTAGTATAGGAAGGCTGGGTGTTCAGTGCACAGTACGGCCTAGTATAGCGAGTGCAGAATGTTCAGTGCACAGTTCGGCCTAGTATAGGGAGGGTTGGGTGTTCAGTGCACAGTACGGCCTAGTATAGGGAGGGCTGAATGTTCAGTGTACAGTACGGCCTGGTATAGGGAGGGCTGAATGTTCAGTGCACAGTACGGCCGAGTATAAGGAGGGCTGGATGTTCAGTGCACAGTACGGCCGAGTATAGGGAGGGCTGAATGTTCAGTGCACAGTATGGCCTAGTATTGGGAGGGCTGGATGTTCAGTGCACAGTACGGCCTAGTATAGGGAGGGCTGATGTTCAGTGCACAGTACGGCATAGTATAAGGAGCGCTGAATGTTCAGTGCACAGTACGTCCTAATATAGGGAGGACTCAATGTTCAGTGCACAGTACAGCCTAGTATAGGGAGCACTGAATGTTCAGTGCACAGTACGGCCTAGTATAGGGAGGGCTGAATGTTCAGTGCACAGTACGGCCTAGTATAGGGAGCACTGAATGTTCAGTGCACAGTATGGCCTAGTATTGGGAGGGCTGGATGTTCAGTGCACAGTACGGCCTAGTATAGGGAGGGCTGAATGTTCAGTGCACAGTACGGCCTAGTATAGGGAGCACTGAATGTTCAGTGCACAGTACGGCATAGTATAGAGAGCGCTGAATGTTCAGTGCACAGTACGTCCTAATATAGGGAGGGCTCAATGTTCAGTGCACAGTACGGCCTAGTATAGGGAGCACTGAATGTTCAGTGCACAGTACGGCCTAGTATAGGGAGGGCTGAATGTTCAGTGCACAGTACGGCCTAGTATAAGGAGGGCTGATGTTCAGTGCACAGTACGGCATAGTATAGAGAGCGCTGAATGTTCAGTGCACAGTACGTCCTAATATAGGGAGGGCTCAATGTTCAGTGCACAGTACGGCCTAGTATAGGGAGCACTGAATGTTCAGTGCACAGTACGGCCTAGTATAGGGAGCACTGAATGTTCAGTGCACAGTACGGCCTAGTATAGGGAGGTCTGAATGTTCAGTGCACAGTATGGCCTAGTATAGGGAGCACTGAATGTTCAGTGCACAGCATGGCCTAGTATTGGGAGGGCTGGATGTTCAGTGCACAGTACGGCCTAGTATAGGGAGGACTGAATGTTCAGTGCACAGTACGGCCTAGTATAGGGAGCACTGAATGTTCAGTGCACAGTACGGCCTGGTTTAGGGATGGATGGATGTTCAGTGCACAGTACGGCCTAGTGTAGGGAGGGCTGGGTGTTCAGTGCACAACACGGCCTAGTATAGGGAGCACTGAATGTTCAGTGCACATTACGGCCTAGTATAGCGAGTGCAGAATGTTCAGTGCACAATACGGCCTAGTATAGGGAGCACTGAATGTTCTGTGCACAGTACGGCCTAGTATAGGGAGGGCTGAATGGTCAGTGCACAGTACGGCCTAGTATAGGGAAGGCTGAATGTTCAGTGCACAGTACGGCCTAGTATAGGGAGGGCTGAATGGTCAGTGCACATTACGGCCTAGTTTAGGGAGGGCTGAATGTTCAGTGCACGGTACGGCCTAGTATAGGGAGGGCTGGATGCTCAGTGCGCAGTACGGCCTAGTATAGGGAGGGCTGAATGTTCAGTGCACAGTACGGCTTAGTATAGCGAGTGCAGAATGTTCAGTGCACAGTTCGGCCTAGTATAGGAAGGGCTGGGTGTTCAGTGCACAGTACGGCCTAGTATAGCGAGTGCAGAATGTTCACTGCACAGTACAGCCTAGTAGAGGCAGGGCTGGGTGTTCAGTGCACAGTACGGCCTAGTATAGCGAGTGCAGAATGTTCAGTGCACAGTTCGACCTAGTATAGGAAGGGCTGGGTGTTCAGTGCACAGTACGGCCTAGTATAGCGAGTGCAGAATGTTCAGTGCACAGTACGGCCTATTATCGGGAGAGCTGGGTGTTCGGTGCACAGTACGGCCTAGTATAGCGAGTGCAGAATGTTCAGTGCACAGTTCGGCCTAGTATAGGGAGGGCTGGGTGTTCAGTGCACAGTACGGCCTAGTATAGGGAGGGATGAATATTCAGTGCACAGTACGGCCTAGTATAGGGAGGGCTGAATTTTCAGTGCAGAATGTGGTCTAGTGCAGGGAGGGCTGAATGTTCAGTGCACAGTACGGCCTAGTGTAGGGAGGGCTGGATGTTCAGTGCACAGTACGACCTAGTATAGGGAAGGCTGAATGGTCAGTGCACAGTACGGCCTAGTATAGGGAGGGCTGAATGGTCAGTGCACAGTACGGACTAGTATAGGGAGGCCTGAATGTTCAGTGCACAGTACGGCCTAGTATAGGGAGGGCTGAATGTTCAGTGCACAGTACGGCCTAGTATAGGGAGGGCTGAATGGTCAGTGCACAGTACGGCCTAGTATAGGGAGGGCTGAATGTTCAGTGCACAGTAAGGCCTAGTATAGGGAGGGCTGAATGGTCAGTGCACAGTACGGCCGAGTATAGGGAGGGCTGAATGGTCAGTGCACAGTACGGCCTAGTATAGGGAGGGCTGAATGGTCAGTGCACAGTACGGCCTAGTATAGGGAAGGCTGAATGTTCAGTGCACAGTACGGCCTAGTATAGGGAGGGCTGAATGGTCAGTGCACAGTACGGCCTAGTATAGGAAGGGCTGAAAGTTCAGTGCACAGTACTGCCTAGTATAGGGAGGGCTGGATGCTCAGTGCGCAGTACGGCCTAGTATAGGGAGGGCTGAATGTTCAGTGCACAGTACGGCCTAGTATAGCGAGTGCAGAATGTTCAGTGCACAGTTCGGCCTAGTATAGGAAGGGCTGGGTGTTCAGTGCACAGTACGGCCTAGTATAGCGAGTGCAGAATGTTCACTGCATACTACGGCCTAGTATAGGAAGGGCTGGGTGTTCAGTGCACAGTACGGCCTAGTATAGCGAGTGCAGAATGTTCAGTGCACAGTTCGGCCTAGTATAGGGAGGGCTGGGTGTTCAGTGCACAGTACGGCCTAGTATAGGGAGGGCTGAATGTTCAGTGCACAGTACGGCCTAGTATAGGGAGGGCTGGATGTTCAATGCACAATATGGCCAAGTATAGGGAGGGCTGGATGTTAAGTGCACAGTACCGCCTAGTATCGGGAGGGCTGAATGTTCAGTGCACAGTACGGCCTAGTATAAGGAGGGCTGATGTTCAGTGCACAGTACGGCCTAGTATAAGGAGGGCTGGATGTTAAGTGCACAGTACCGCCTAATATAGGGAGCGCTGAATGTTCAGTGCACAGTACGTCCTAATATAGGGAGGGCTCAATGTTCAGTGCACAGTACGGCCTAGTATAGGAAGGCTGGGTGTTCAGTGCACAGTACGGCCTAGTATAGCGAGTGCAGAATGTTCAGTGCACAGTTCGGCCTAGTATAGGGAGGGTTGGGTGTTCAGTGCACAGTACGGCCTAGTATAGGGAGGGCTGAATGTTCAGTGCACAGTACGGCCTAGTATAGGGAGGGCTGAATGTTCAGTGCACAGTACGGCCGAGTATAAGGAGGGCTGGATGTTCAGTGCACAGTACGGCCGAGTATAGGGAGGGCTGAATGTTCAGTGCACAGTATGGCCTAGTATTGGGAGGGCTGGATGTTCAGTGCACAGTACGGCCTAGTATAGGGAGGGCTGATGTTCAGTGCACAGTACGGCATAGTATAGGGAGCGCTGAATGTTCAGTGCACAGTACGTCCTAATATAGGGAGGACTCAATGTTCAGTGCACAGTACGGCCTAGTATAGGGAGCACTGAATGTTCAGTGCACAGTACGGCCTAGTATAGGGAGGGCTGAATGTTCAGTGCACAGTACGGCCTAGTATAGGGAGCACTGAATGTTCAGTGCACAGTATGGCCTAGTATTGGGAGGGCTGGATGTTCAGTGCACAGTACGGCCTAGTATAGGGAGGGCTGAATGTTCAGTGCACAGTACGGCCTAGTATAGGGAGCACTGAATGTTCAGTGCACAGTACGGCCTGGTTTAGGGAGGGATGGATGTTCAGTGCACAGTACGGCCTAGTGTAGGGAGGGCTGGGTGTTCAGTGCACAATACGGCCTAGTATAGGGAGCACTGAATGTTCAGTGCACATTACGGCCTAGTATAGCGAGCGCAGAATGTTCAGTGCACAATACGGCCTAGTATAGGGAGCACTGAATGTTCAGTGCACAGTACGGCCTAGTATAGCGAGTGCAGAATGTTCAGTGCACAGTACGACCTAGTATAGGGAGGGCTGAATGGTCAGTGCACAGTACGGCCTAGTATAGGGAGGGCTGAATGGTCAGTGCACAGTACGGCCTAGTATAGGGAAGGCTGAATATTCAGTGCACAGTACGGCCTAGTATAGGGAGGGCTGGATGCTCAGTGCGCAGTACGGCCTAGTATAGGGAGGGCTGAATGTTCAGTGCACAGTACGGCCTAGTTTAGGGAGGGCTGAATGTTCAGTGCACAGTACGGCCTAGTATAGGGAGGACTGGATGCTCAGCGCGCAGTACGGCCTAGTATAGGGAGGGCTGAATGTTCAGTGCACAGTACGGCCTAGTATAGGGAGGGCTGGATGTTCAGTGCACAGTACAGCCTAGTATAGGGAGGGCTGAATGTTCAGTGCACAGTACGGCCTAGTATAGCGAGTGCAGAATGTTCAGTGCACAGTTCGGCCTAGTATAGGAAGGGCTGGGTGTTCAGTGCACAGTACGGCCTAGTATAGCGAGTGCAGAATGTTCACTGCACAGTACGGCTTGTATAGGGAGGGCTGGGTGTTCAGTGCACAGTACGGCCTAGTATAGCGAGTGCAGAATGTTCAGTGCACAGTTCGGCCTAGTATAGGAAGGGCTGTGTGTTCAGTGCACAGTACGGCCTAGTATAGCGAGTGCAGAATGTTCAGTGCACAGTACGGCCTAGTATAGGGAGGGCTGGATGTTCAATGCACAATACGGCCAAGTATAGGGAGGGCTGGATGTTAAGTGCACAGTACCGCCTAGTATCGGGAGGGCTGAATGTTCAGTGCACAGTACGGCCTAGTATAAGGAGGGCTGATTTTCAGTGCACAGTACGGCCTAGTATAAGGAGGGCTGGATGTTAAGTGCACAGTACCGCCTAGTATAAGGAGGGCTGATTTTCAGTGCACAGTACGGCCTAGTATAGGGAGGGCTGAATTTTCAGTGCAGAATGCGGTCTAGTGCAGGGAGGGCTGAATGTTCGGTGCACAGTACGGCCTAGTGTAGGGAGGGCTGGATGTTCAGTGCACAGTACGACCTAGTATAGGGAAGGCTGAATGGTCAGTGCACAGTACGGCCTAGTATAGGGAGGGCTGAATGTTCAGTGCACAGTACGGCCTAGTATAGGGAGGGCTGAATGGTCAGTGCAAAGTACGGCCTAGTATAGGGAGGGCTGAATGTTCAGTGCACAGTACGGCCTAGTATAGGGAGGGCTGAATGGTCAGTGCACAGTACGGCCGAGTATAGGGAGGGCTGAATGGTCAGTGCACAGTACGGCCTAGTATAGGGAGGGCTGAATGGTCAGTGCACAGTACGGCCTAGTATAGGGAAGGCTGAATGTTCAGTGCACAGTACGGCCTAGTATAGGGAGGGTTGAATGGTCAGTGCACAGTTCGGCCTAGTATAGGGAGGGCTGAATGTTCAGTGCACAGTACGGCCTAGTATAGGGAGGGCTGGATGCTCAGTGCGCAGTACGGCCTAGTATAGGGAGGGCTGAATGTTCAGTGCACAGTACGGCCTAGTATAGCGAGTGCAGAATGTTCACTGCATAGTACGGCCTAGTATAGGAAGGCTGGGTGTTCAGTGCACAGTACGGCCTAGTATAGCGAGTGCAGAATGTTCAGTGCACAGTTCGGCCTAGTATAGGGAGGGTTGGGTGTTCAGTGCACAGTACGGCCTAGTATAGGGAGGGCTGAATGTTCAGTGTACAGTACGGCCTGGTATAGGGAGGGCTGAATGTTCAGTGCACAGTACGGCCGAATATAAGGAGGGCTGGATGTTCAGTGCACAGTACGGCCGAGTATAGGGAGGGCTGAATGTTCAGTGCACAGTATGGCCTAGTATTGGGAGGGCTGGATGTTCAGTGCACAGTACGGCCTAGTATAGGGAGGGCTGATGTTCAGTGCACAGTACGGCATAGTATAAGGAGCGCTGAATGTTCAGTGCACAGTACGTCCTAATATAGGGAGGACTCAATGTTCAGTGCACAGTACAGCCTAGTATAGGGAGCACTGAATGTTCAGTGCACAGTACGGCCTAGTATAGGGAGGGCTGAATGTTCAGTGCACAGTACGGCCTAGTATAGGGAGCACTGAATGTTCAGTGCACAGTATGGCCTAGTATTGGGAGGGCTGGATGTTCAGTGCACAGTACGGCCTAGTATAGGGAGGGCTGAATGTTCAGTGCACAGTACGGCCTAGTATAGGGAGCACTGAATGTTCAGTGCACAGTACGGCCTGGTTTAGGGAGGGATGGATGTTCAGTGCACAGTACGGCCTAGTGTAGGGAGGGCTGGGTGTTCAGTGCACAATACGGCCTAGTATAGGGAGCACTGAATGTTCAGTGCACATTACGGCCTAGTATAGCGAGCGCAGAATGTTCAGTGCACAATACGGCCTAGTATAGGGAGCACTGAATGTTCAGTGCACAGTACGGCCTAGTATAGCGAGTGCAGAATGTTCAGTGCACAGTACGGCCTAGTATAGGGAGGGCTGAATGGTCAGTGCACAGTACGGCCTAGTATAGGGAGGGCTGAATGGTCAGTGCACAGTACGGCCTAGTATAGGGAAGGCTGAATGTTCAGTGCGCAGTACGGCCTAGTATAGGGAGGGCTGGATGCTCAGCGCGCAGTACGGCCTAGTATAGGGAGGGCTGAATGTTCAGTGCACAGTACGGCCTAGTTTAGGGAGGGCTGAATGTTCAGTGCACAGTACGGCCTAGTATAGGGAGGACTGGATGCTCAGCGCGCAGTACGGCCTAGTATAGGGAGGGCTGAATGTTCAGTGCACAGTACGGCCTAGTATAGGGAGGGCTGGATGTTCAGTGCACAGTACAGCCTAGTATAGGGAGGGCTGAATGTTCAGTGCACAGTACGGCCTAGTATAGCGAGTGCAGAATGTTCAGTGCACAGTTCGGCCTAGTATAGGAAGGGCTGGGTGTTCAGTGCACAGTACGGCCTAGTATAGCGAGTGCAGAATGTTCACTGCACAGTACGGCCTAGTATAGGGAGGGCTGGGTGTTCAGTGCACAGTACGGCCTAGTATAGCGAGTGCAGAATGTTCAGTGCACAGTTTGGCCTAGTATAGGAAGGGCTGTGTGTTCAGTGCACAGTACGGCCTAGTATAGCGAGTGCAGAATGTTCAGTGCACAGTACGGCCTAGTATAGGGAGGGCTGGGTGTTCAGTGCACAGTACGGCCTAGTATAGGGACAGCTGAATGTTCAGTGCACAGTAGGGCCTAGTATAGGTAGGGATGAATGTTCAGTGCACAGTACGGCCGAGTATAGGGAGGGCTGAATTTTCAGTGCAGAATGCGGTCTAGTGCAGGGAGGGCTGAATGTTCGGTGCACAGTACGGCCTAGTATAGGGAGGGCTGAATGGTCAGTGCACAGTACGGCCTAGTATAGGGAGGGCTGAATGGTCAGTGCACAGTACGGCCTAGTATAGGGACGGCTGAATGGTCAGTGCACAGTACAGCCGAGTATAGGGAGGGCTGAATGGTCAGTGCACAGTACGGCCTAGTATAGGGAGGGCTGAATGGTCAGTGCACAGTACGGCCTAGTATAGGGAAGGCTGAATGTTCAGTGCACAGTACGGCCTAGTATAGGGAGGGCTGAATGGTCAGTGCACAGTTCGGCCTAGTATAGGGAGGGCTGAATGTTCAGTGCACAGTACGGCCTAGTATAGGGAGGGCTGGATGCTCAGTGCGCAGTACGGCCTAGTATAGGGAGGGCTGAATGTTCAGTGCACAGTACGGCCTAGTATAGCAAGTGCAGAATGTTCAGTGCACAGTTCGGCCGAGTATAGGAAGGGCTGGGTGTTCAGTGCACAGTACAGCCTAGTATAGCGAGTGCAGAATGTTCACTGCATAGTACGGCCTAGTATAGGAAGGCTGGGTGTTCAGTGCACAGTACGGCCTTGTATAGCGAGTGCAGAATGTTCAGTGCACAGTTCGGCCTAGTATAGGGAGGGTTGGGTGTTCAGTGCACAGTACGGCCTAGTATAGGGAGGGCTGAATGTTCAGTGCACAGTACGGCCTAGTATAGGGAGGGCTGAATGTTCAGTGCACAGTACGGCCGAGTATAAGGAGGGATGGATGTTCAGTGCACAGTACGGCCGAGTATAGGGAGGGCTGAATGTTCAGTGCACAGTACGGCCTAGTATGGCGAGGGCTGGTTGCTCAGTGCACAGTACGGCCTACTATAGGGAGCACTGAATGTTCAGTGCACAGTACGTCCTAATATAGAGAGGGCTCAATGTTCAGTGCACAGTACGGCCTAGTATATGGAGGGCTGAATGTTCAGTGCACAGTACAGCCTAGTATAGGGAGGGCTGAATGTTCAGTGCACAGTACGGCCTAGTATAGGGAGGGCTGGATGCTCAGTGCACAGTACGGCCTAGTATAGGGAGGGCTGGATGTTCAGTGCACAGTACGCCCTATTATAGGGAGGGCTGAATGTTCAGTGCACAGTACGGCCTAGTATAGGGAAGGCTGGGTGTTCAGTGCACAATACGGCCTAGTATAGGGAGCACTGAATGTTCAGTGCACAGTACGACCTAGTATAGCGAATATAGAATGTTCAGTGCACAGTACGGCCTAGTGTAGGGAGCACTGGATGTTCAGTGCACAGAACGGCCTAGTATAAAGAGGGCTGAATGTTCAGTGCACAGTACGGCCTAGTATAGGGAGGGCTGAATGTTCAGTGCACCGCACGGCCTAGTATATGGAGGGCTGAATGTTCAGTGCACAGTACGGCCTAGTGTAGGGAGGGCTGGATGTTCAGTGCACAGTACGGCCTAGTATAGGGAGGGCTGAATGGTCAGTGCACAGTACGGCCTAGTATAGGGAGCACTGAATGTTCAGTGCACAGTACGGCCTAGTATAGGGAGGGCTGTATGCTCAGAGCACAGTACGGCCTAGTATAGGGAGGGCTGGATGTTCAGTGCACAGTACGCCCTATTATAGCGAGGGCTGAATGTTCAGTGCACAGTACGGCCTAGTATAGGGAGGGCTGGCTGTTCAGTGCACAATACGGCCTAGTATAGGGAGCACTGAATGTTCAGTGCAGAGTATGGCCTAGAATAGCGAGTGCAGAATGTTCAGTGCACAGTACGGCCTAGTGTAGGGAGCACTGGATGTTCAGTGCACAGAACGGCCTAGTATAGGGAGGGCTGAATGTTCAGTGCACAGTACTGCTGAGTAAAGGGAGGGCTGGATGTTCAGTGCACAGTACGGCCTAGTATAGGGAGGGCTGAATGTTCAGTGCACAGTACGGCCTAGTAAAGCGAGTGCAGAATGTTCAGTGCACAGTACGGCCTAGTATAGCGAGTGCAGAATGTTCAGTGCACAGTACGGCCTAGTATAGCGAGTGCAGAATGTTCAGTGCACAGTACGGCCTAGTATAGGGACTACTGGATGTTCAGTGCACAGTACGGCCTAGTATAGGGAGGTGTGGATGTTCAATGCAGAATACGGCCTAGTATAGGGAGGGCTGGATGTTCAGTGCACAATACGGCCTAGTATAGGGAGGGCTGAATGTTCAGTGCACAGTACGGCCTAGTATAGGGAGGGCTGGATGTTCAGTGCACAGTACGGCATAGTATAGGGAGGGCTGAATTTTCAGTGCAAAGTACGGCCTAGTATGGGGAGGGCTGGTTGCTCAGTGCACATTACGGTTTAGTATAGGGAGCACTGAATTTTCAGTGCACAGTACGTCCTAATATAGGGAGGGCTGAATGTTCAGTGCACAGTACGGCCTAGTATAGGGAGGGCTGAATGTTCAGTGCACAGTACGGCCTAGTAGAGGGAGGGCTGAATGTTCAGTGCACAGTACGGCCTAGTATAGGGAGGGCAGAATGTTCAGTGCACAGTACGGCCTAGTATAGGGAGGGCTGAATATTCAGTGCACAGTACGGCCGAGTATAGGGAGCACTGAATGTTCAGTGCACAGTACGGCCTAGTATAGGGAGCACTGGATGTTCAGCGTATAGTACGGCCTAGTATAGGAAGCACTGAATGTGCAGTGCACAGTACGGCCTAGTGTAGGGAGGGCTGGGTGTTCAGTGCACAATACGGCCTATTATAGGGAGCACTGAATGTTCAGTGCACAGTAAGGCCTAGTATAGCGAGTGCAGAATGTTCAGTGCACAGTACGGCCTAGTGTAGGGAGCACTGGATGTTCAGTGCACAGTACGGCCTAATATATGGAGGGCTGAATGTTCAGTGCACAGTACGGCCTAGTATAGGGAGGGCTGAATGTTCAGTGCACAGTACGGCCTAGTATAGGGAGCACTGAATGTTCAGTGCACAGTACGGCCTAGTATAGGGAGCACTGAATGTTCAGTGCACAGTACGGCCTAGTATAGGGAGGGCTGGATGCTCAGTGCACAGTACGGCCTAGTATAGGGAGAGCTGGATGTTCAGTGCACATTACGCCCTATTATAGGGAGGGCTGAATGTTCAGTGCACAGTACGGCCTAGTATAGGGAGGGCTGAATGTTCAGTGCACATTACGGCCTGGTTTAGGGAGGGCTGGATGTTCAGTGCACAGTACGCCCTATTATAGGGAGGGCTGAATGTTCAGTGCACAGTACGCCCTATTATAGTGAGGGCTGAATGTTCAGTGCACAGTACGGCCTAGTGTAGGGAGCACTGGATGTTCAGTGCACAGTACGGCCTAGTATAGGGAGGGCTGAATGTTCAGTGCACAGTACGGCCTAGTATAGGGAGGGCTCAATGTTCAGTGCACAGTACGGCCTAGTATAGGGAGCACTGAATGTTCAGTGCACAGTACGGCCTAGTATAGGGAGCACTGAATGTTCAGTGCACAGTACGGCCGAGTATAGGGAGGGCTGAATGTTCAGTGCACAGTACGGCCTAGTATAGGGAGCACTGAATGTTCAGTGCACAGTACAGCCTAGTATAGGGAGGGCTGGTTGCTCAGTGCACAGTCCGGCCTAGTATCGGGAGGGCTGAATGTTGAGTGCACAGTACGGCCTAGAAAAGGGGGGGGCTGGATGTTCAGTGCACAGTACGGCCTCGTATAGGGAGGGCTCGATGTTCAGTGCACAGTACGGCCTAGAATAGGGAGGGCTGAATGTTCAGTGCACAGTACGGCCTAGTATTGGGAGCACTGGATGTTCAGTGCACAGTACGGCCTAGTATAGGGAGCACTGGATGTTCAGTGCACAGTACGGCCTAATATATGGAGGGCTGAATGTTCAGTGCACAGTACGGCCTAGTATAGGGAGGGCTGGATGTTCAGTGCACAGTACGGCCGAGTATAGGGAGGGCTGAATGTTCAGTGCACAGTATGGCCTAGTATTGGGAGGGCTGGATGTTCAGTGCACAGTACGGCCTAGTATAGGGAGGGCTGATGTTCAGTGCACAGTACGGCATAGTATAAGGAGCGCTGAATGTTCAGTGCACAGTACGTCCTAATATAGGGAGGACTCAATGTTCAGTGCACAGTACAGCCTAGTATAGGGAGCACTGAATGTTCAGTGCACAGTACGGCCTAGTATAGGGAGGGCTGAATGTTCAGTGCACAGTACGGCCTAGTATAGGGAGCACTGAATGTTCAGTGCACAGTATGGCCTAGTATTGGGAGGGCTGGATGTTCAGTGCACAGTACGGCCTAGTATAGGGAGGGCTGAATGTTCAGTGCACAGTACGGCCTAGTATAGGGAGCACTGAATGTTCAGTGCACAGTACGGCCTGGTTTAGGGAGGGATGGATGTTCAGTGCACAGTACGGCCTAGTGTAGGGAGGGCTGGGTGTTCAGTGCACAATACGGCCTAGTATAGGGAGCACTGAATGTTCAGTGCACATTACGGCCTAGTATAGCGAGCGCAGAATGTTCAGTGCACAATACGGCCTAGTATAGGGAGCACTGAATGTTCAGTGCACAGTACGGCCTAGTATAGCGAGTGCAGAATGTTCAGTGCACAGTACGGCCTAGTATAGGGAGGGCTGAATGGTCAGTGCACAGTACGGCCTAGTATAGGGAGGGCTGAATGGTCAGTGCACAGTACGGCCTAGTATAGGGAAGGCTGAATGTTCAGTGCGCAGTACGGCCTAGTATAGGGAGGGCTGGATGCTCAGCGCGCAGTACGGCCTAGTATAGGGAGGGCTGAATGTTCAGTGCACAGTACGGCCTAGTTTAGGGAGGGCTGAATGTTCAGTGCACAGTACGGCCTAGTATAGGGAGGACTGGATGCTCAGCGCGCAGTACGGCCTAGTATAGGGAGGGCTGAATGTTCAGTGCACAGTACGGCCTAGTATAGGGAGGGCTGGATGTTCAGTGCACAGTACAGCCTAGTATAGGGAGGGCTGAATGTTCAGTGCACAGTACGGCCTAGTATAGCGAGTGCAGAATGTTCAGTGCACAGTTCGGCCTAGTATAGGAAGGGCTGGGTGTTCAGTGCACAGTACGGCCTAGTATAGCGAGTGCAGAATGTTCACTGCACAGTACGGCCTAGTATAGGGAGGGCTGGGTGTTCAGTGCACAGTACGGCCTAGTATAGCGAGTGCAGAATGTTCAGTGCACAGTTTGGCCTAGTATAGGAAGGGCTGTGTGTTCAGTGCACAGTACGGCCTAGTATAGCGAGTGCAGAATGTTCAGTGCACAGTACGGCCTAGTATAGGGAGGGCTGGGTGTTCAGTGCACAGTACGGCCTAGTATAGGGACAGCTGAATGTTCAGTGCACAGTAGGGCCTAGTATAGGTAGGGATGAATGTTCAGTGCACAGTACGGCCGAGTATAGGGAGGGCTGAATTTTCAGTGCAGAATGCGGTCTAGTGCAGGGAGGGCTGAATGTTCGGTGCACAGTACGGCCTAGTATAGGGAGGGCTGAATGGTCAGTGCACAGTACGGCCTAGTATAGGGAGGGCTGAATGGTCAGTGCACAGTACGGCCTAGTATAGGGACGGCTGAATGGTCAGTGCACAGTACAGCCGAGTATAGGGAGGGCTGAATGGTCAGTGCACAGTACGGCCTAGTATAGGGAGGGCTGAATGGTCAGTGCACAGTACGGCCTAGTATAGGGAAGGCTGAATGTTCAGTGCACAGTACGGCCTAGTATAGGGAGGGCTGAATGGTCAGTGCACAGTTCGGCCTAGTATAGGGAGGGCTGAATGTTCAGTGCACAGTACGGCCTAGTATAGGGAGGGCTGAATGTTCAGTGCACAGTACGGCCTAGTATAGCAAGTGCAGAATGTTCAGTGCACAGTTCGGCCGAGTATAGGAAGGGCTGGGTGTTCAGTGCACAGTACAGCCTAGTATAGCGAGTGCAGAATGTTCACTGCATAGTACGGCCTAGTATAGGAAGGCTGGGTGTTCAGTGCACAGTACGGCCTTGTATAGCGAGTGCAGAATGTTCAGTGCACAGTTCGGCCTAGTATAGGGAGGGTTGGGTGTTCAGTGCACAGTACGGCCTAGTATAGGGAGGGCTGAATGTTCAGTGCACAGTACGGCCTAGTATAGGGAGGGCTGAATGTTCAGTGCACAGTACGGCCGAGTATAAGGAGGGATGGATGTTCAGTGCACAGTACGGCCGAGTATAGGGAGGGCTGAATGTTCAGTGCACAGTACGGCCTAGTATGGCGAGGGCTGGTTGCTCAGTGCACAGTACGGCCTACTATAGGGAGCACTGAATGTTCAGTGCACAGTACGTCCTAATATAGAGAGGGCTCAATGTTCAGTGCACAGTACGGCCTAGTATATGGAGGGCTGAATGTTCAGTGCACAGTACAGCCTAGTATAGGGAGGGCTGAATGTTCAGTGCACAGTACGGCCTAGTATAGGGAGGGCTGGATGCTCAGTGCACAGTACGGCCTAGTATAGGGAGGGCTGGATGTTCAGTGCACAGTACGCCCTATTATAGGGAGGGCTGAATGTTCAGTGCACAGTACGGCCTAGTATAGGGAAGGCTGGGTGTTCAGTGCACAATACGGCCTAGTATAGGGAGCACTGAATGTTCAGTGCACAGTACGACCTAGTATAGCGAATATAGAATGTTCAGTGCACAGTACGGCCTAGTGTAGGGAGCACTGGATGTTCAGTGCACAGAACGGCCTAGTATAAAGAGGGCTGAATGTTCAGTGCACAGTACGGCCTAGTATAGGGAGGGCTGAATGTTCAGTGCACCGCACGGCCTAGTATATGGAGGGCTGAATGTTCAGTGCACAGTACGGCCTAGTGTAGGGAGGGCTGGATGTTCAGTGCACAGTACGGCCTAGTATAGGGAGGGCTGAATGGTCAGTGCACAGTACGGCCTAGTATAGGGAGCACTGAATGTTCAGTGCACAGTACGGCCTAGTATAGGGAGGGCTGTATGCTCAGAGCACAGTACGGCCTAGTATAGGGAGGGCTGGATGTTCAGTGCACAGTACGCCCTATTATAGCGAGGGCTGAATGTTCAGTGCACAGTACGGCCTAGTATAGGGAGGGCTGGCTGTTCAGTGCACAATACGGCCTAGTATAGGGAGCACTGAATGTTCAGTGCAGAGTATGGCCTAGAATAGCGAGTGCAGAATGTTCAGTGCACAGTACGGCCTAGTGTAGGGAGCACTGGATGTTCAGTGCACAGAACGGCCTAGTATAGGGAGGGCTGAATGTTCAGTGCACAGTACTGCTGAGTAAAGGGAGGGCTGGATGTTCAGTGCACAGTACGGCCTAGTATAGGGAGGGCTGAATGTTCAGTGCACAGTACGGCCTAGTAAAGCGAGTGCAGAATGTTCAGTGCACAGTACGGCCTAGTATAGCGAGTGCAGAATGTTCAGTGCACAGTACGGCCTAGTATAGCGAGTGCAGAATGTTCAGTGCACAGTACGGCCTAGTATAGGGACTACTGGCTGTTCAGTGCACAGTACGGCCTAGTATAGGGAGGTGTGGATGTTCAATGCAGAATACGGCCTAGTATAGGGAGGGCTGGATGTTCAGTGCACAATACGGCCTAGTATAGGGAGGGCTGAATGTTCAGTGCACAGTACGGCCTAGTATAGGGAGGGCTGGATGTTCAGTGCACAGTACGGCATAGTATAGGGAGGGCTGAATTTTCAGTGCAAAGTACGGCCTAGTATGGGGAGGGCTGGTTGCTCAGTGCACATTACGGTTTAGTATAGGGAGCACTGAATTTTCAGTGCACAGTACGTCCTAATATAGGGAGGGCTGAATGTTCAGTGCACAGTACGGCCTAGTATAGGGAGGGCTGAATGTTCAGTGCACAGTACGGCCTAGTAGAGGGAGGGCTGAATGTTCAGTGCACAGTACGGCCTAGTATAGGGAGGGCAGAATGTTCAGTGCACAGTACGGCCTAGTATAGGGAGGGCTGAATATTCAGTGCACAGTACGGCCGAGTATAGGGAGCACTGAATGTTCAGTGCACAGTACGGCCTAGTATAGGGAGCACTGGATGTTCAGCGTATAGTACGGCCTAGTATAGGAAGCACTGAATGTGCAGTGCACAGTACGGCCTAGTGTAGGGAGGGCTGGGTGTTCAGTGCACAATACGGCCTATTATAGGGAGCACTGAATGTTCAGTGCACAGTAAGGCCTAGTATAGCGAGTGCAGAATGTTCAGTGCACAGTACGGCCTAGTGTAGGGAGCACTGGATGTTCAGTGCACAGTACGGCCTAATATATGGAGGGCTGAATGTTCAGTGCACAGTACGGCCTAGTATAGGGAGGGCTGAATGTTCAGTGCACAGTACGGCCTAGTATAGGGAGCACTGAATGTTCAGTGCACAGTACGGCCTAGTATAGGGAGCACTGAATGTTCAGTGCACAGTACGGCCTAGTATAGGGAGGGCTGGATGCTCAGTGCACAGTACGGCCTAGTATAGGGAGAGCTGGATGTTCAGTGCACATTACGCCCTATTATAGGGAGGGCTGAATGTTCAGTGCACAGTACGGCCTAGTATAGGGAGGGCTGAATGTTCAGTGCACATTACGGCCTGGTTTAGGGAGGGCTGGATGTTCAGTGCACAGTACGCCCTATTATAGGGAGGGCTGAATGTTCAGTGCACAGTACGCCCTATTATAGTGAGGGCTGAATGTTCAGTGCACAGTACGGCCTAGTGTAGGGAGCACTGGATGTTCAGTGCACAGTACGGCCTAGTATAGGGAGGGCTGAATGTTCAGTGCACAGTACGGCCTAGTATAGGGAGGGCTCAATGTTCAGTGCACAGTACGGCCTAGTATAGGGAGCACTGAATGTTCAGTGCACAGTACGGCCTAGTATAGGGAGCACTGAATGTTCAGTGCACAGTACGGCCGAGTATAGGGAGGGCTGAATGTTCAGTGCACAGTACGGCCTAGTATAGGGAGCACTGAATGTTCAGTGCACAGTACAGCCTAGTATAGGGAGGGCTGGTTGCTCAGTGCACAGTCCGGCCTAGTATCGGGAGGGCTGAATGTTGAGTGCACAGTACGGCCTAGAAAAGGGGGGGGCTGGATGTTCAGTGCACAGTACGGCCTCGTATAGGGAGGGCTCGATGTTCAGTGCACAGTACGGCCTAGAATAGGGAGGGCTGAATGTTCAGTGCACAGTACGGCCTAGTATTGGGAGCACTGGATGTTCAGTGCACAGTACGGCCTAGTATAGGGAGCACTGAATGTTCAGTGCACAGTACGGCCTAGTATAGGGAGGGCTCAATGTTCAGTGCACAGTACGGCCTAGTATAGGGAGCACTGAATGTTCAGTGCACAGTACGGCCTAGTATAGGGAGCACTGAATGTTCAGTGCACAGTACGGCCGAGTATAGGGAGGGCTGAATGTTCAGTGCACAGTACGGCCTAGTATAGGGAGCACTGAATGTTCAGTGCACAGTACAGCCTAGTATAGCGAGGGCTGGTTGCTCAGTGCACAGTACGGCCTAGTATAGGGAGCACTGAATGTTCAGTGCACAGTACATCCTAATATAGGGAGGGCTCAATGTTCAGTGCACAGTACGGCCTAGTATAGGGAGCACTGAATGTTCAGTGCACAGTACGGCCTAGTATAGGGAGGGCTGAATGTTCAGTACACACTACGGTCTAGTTTAGGGAGGGCTGGATGTTCAATGCACAGTACGGCCTAGTATAGGGAGGGCTGAATGTTCAGTGCACAGTACGGTCTAGTTTAGGGAGGGCTGGATGTTCAGTGCACAGTACGGCCTAGTATAGGGAGGGCTGAATGTTCAGTGCACAGTACGGCCTAGTATAGAGAGGGCTGGTTGCTCAGTGCACAGTACGGCCTAGTATAGGGAGCACTGAATGTTCAGTGCACAGTACATCCTAATATAGGGAGGGCTCAAAGTTCAGTGCACAGTACGGCCTAGTATAGGGAGCACTGAATGTTCATTGCACAGTACGGCCTAGTTTCGGGAGGGCTGAATGTTCAGTGCACAGTACGGCCTAGTAGAGGGAGGGCTGAATGTTCTGTGCACAGTACGACCTAGTATAGGGAGCACTGAATGTTCAGTGCACAGTACAGCCTAGTATAGGGAGCACTGGATGTTCAGTGTATAGTACGCCCTAGTATAGGGAGCACTGAATGTTCAGTGCACAGTACGGCCTGGTTTAGGAAGGGCTGGATGTTCAGTGCACAGTACGCCCTAGTATAGGGAGGGCTGAATGTTCTGTGCACAGTACGACCTAGTATAGGGAGCACTGAATGTTCAGTGCACAGTACGGCCTAGTATAGGGAGGGCTGAATGTTCAGTGCACAGTACGGTCTAGTTTAGCGAGGGCTGGATGTTCAGTGCACAGTACGGCCTAGTATAGGGAGGGCTGAATGTTCAGTGCACAGTACGGCCTAGTATAGAGAGGGCTGGTTGCTCAGTGCACAGTACGGCCTCGTATAGGGAGGGCTCGATGTTCAGTGCACAGTACGGCCTAGAATAGGGAGGGCTGAATGTTCAGTGCACAGTACGGCCTAGTATTGGGAGCACTGGATGTTCAGTGCACAGTACGGCCTAGTATAGGGAGCACTGAATGTTCAGTGCACAGTACGGCCTAGTATAGGGAGGGCTCAATGTTCAGTGCACAGTACGGCCTAGTATAGGGAGCACTGAATGTTCAGTGCACAGTACGGCCTAGTATAGGGAGCACTGAATGTTCAGTGCACAGTACGGCCGAGTATAGGGAGGGCTGAATGTTCAGTGCACAGTACGGCCTAGTATAGGGAGCACTGAATGTTCAGTGCACAGTACAGCCTAGTATAGGGAGGGCTGGTTGCTCAGTGCACAGTACGGCCTAGTATAGGGAGCACTGAATGTTCAGTGCACAGTACATCCTAATATAGGGAGGGCTCAATGTTCAGTGCACAGTACGGCCTAGTATAGGGAGCACTGAATGTTCAGTGCACAGTACGGCCTAGTATAGGGAGGGCTGAATGTTCAGTGCACAGTACGGTCTAGTTTAGGGAGGGCTGGATGTTCAATGCACAGTACGGCCTAGTATAGGGAGGGCTGAATGTTCAGTGCACAGTACGGCCTAGTATAGAGAGGGCTGGTTGCTAAGTGCACAGTACGGCCTAGTATAGGGAGCACTGAATGTTCAGTGCACAGTACATCCTAATATAGGGAGGGCTCAAAGTTCAGTGCACAGTACGGCCTAGTATAGGGAGCACTGAATGTTCATTGCACAGTACGGCCTAGTTTCGGGAGGGCTGAATGTTCAGTGCACAGTACGGCCTAGTAGAGGGAGGGCTGAATGTTCTGTGCACAGTACGACCTAGTATAGGGAGCACTGAATGTTCAGTGCACAGTACAGCCTAGTATAGGGAGCACTGGATGTTCAGTGTATAGTACGCCCTAGTATAGGGAGCACTGAATGTTCAGTGCACAGTACGGCCTGGTTTAGGAAGGGCTGGATGTTCAGTGCACAGTACGCCCTATTATAGGGAGGGCTGAATGTTCAGTGCACAGTACGGCCTAGTATAGGGAGCACTGAATGTTCAGTGAACAGTACGGCCTAGTATATGGAGGGCTGAATGTTCAGTGCACAGTACGGCCTAGTATAGGGAGGGCTGAATGTTCTGTGCACAGTACGACCTAGTATAGGGAGCACTGAATGTTCAGTGCACAGTACGGCCTAGTATAGGGAGGGCTGGGTGTTCAGTGCATAATACGGCCTAGTATAGAGACCACTGAATGTTCAGTGCGCAGTACGGCCTAGTATAGGGAGGGCTGAATGTTCAGTGCACAGTACGGCCTAGTATAGGGAGCACTGAATGTTCAGTGCACAGTACGGCCTAGTGTATGGAGAGCTGAATGTTCAGTGCACAGTACGGCCTAGTATAGGGAGGGCTGAATGTTCTGTGCACAGTACGACCTAGTATAGGGAGCACTGAATGTTCAGTGCACAGTACGGCCTAGTATAGGGAGCACTGGATGTTCAGTGTATAGTACGGCCTAGTATAGGGAGCACTGAATGTTCAGTGCACAGTACGGCCTGGTTTAGGGAGGGCTGGATGTTCAGTGCACAGTACGCCCTATTATAGGGAGGGCTGAATGTTCAGTGCACAGTACGGCCTAGTATAGGGAGCACTGAATGTTCAGTGCACAGTACGGCCTATTATAGTGAGGGCTGAATGTTCAGTGCACAGTACGGCCTAGTGTAGGGAGCACTGGATGTTCAGTGCACAGTACGGCCTAGTATAGGGAGGGCTGAATGTTCAGTGCACAGTACGGCCTAGTAAAGGGGGGGCTGGATGTTCAGTGCACAGTACGGCCTCGTATAGGGCGGGCTGAATGTTCAGTGCACAGTACGGCCTAGTATAGGGAGGGCTGGGTGTTCAGTGCACAGTATGGCCTAGTATAGGGAGGGCTGAATGTTCAGTGCACATTACGGCCTAGTATAACGAGTGCAGAATGTTCAGTACACAGTTCGGCCTAGTATAGGAAGGGCTGAATATTCAGTGCACAGTACGGCCTAGTATAGGGAGGGCTGAATGTTCAGTGCACAGTACGGCCTAGTATAGGGAGGGCTGAATTTTCAGTGTAGAGTGCGGTCTAGTGCAGGGAGGGCTGAATGTTCAGTGAACTGTACGGCCTAGTGTAGGGAGCACTGGATGTTCAGTGCACAGTACGGCCTAGTATAGGGAGGGCTGAATGTTGAGTGCACAGTACGTCCTAGAAAAGGGGGGGGCTGGATGTTCAGTGCACAGTACGGCCTCGTATAGGGAGGGCTCGATGTTCAGTGCACAGTACGGCCTAGAATAGGGAGGGCTGAATGTTCAGTGCACAGTACGGCCTAGTATTGGGAGCACTGAATGTTCAGTGCACAGTACGGCCGAGTATAGGGAGGGCTCAATGTTCAGTGCACAGTACGGCCTAGTATAGGGAGCACTGAATGTTCAGTGCACAGTACGGCCTAGTATAGGGAGCACTGAATGTTCAGTGCACAGTACGGCCGAGTATAGGGAGGGCTGAATGTTCAGTGCACAGTACGGCCTAGTATAGGGAGCACTGAATGTTCAGTGCACAGTACAGCCTAGTATAGGGAGGGCTGGTTGCTCAGTGCACAGTACGGCCTAGTATAGGGAGCACTGAATGTTCAGTGCACAGTACATCCTAATATAGGGAGGGCTCAATGTTCAGTGCACAGTACGGCCTAGTATAGGGAGCACTGAATGTTCAGTGCACAGTACGGCCTAGTATAGGGAGGGCTGAATGTTCAGTGCACAGTACGGTCTAGTTTAGGGAGGGCTGGATGTTCAATGCACAGTACGGCCTAGTATAGGGAGGGCTGAATGTTCAGTGCACAGTACGGTCTAGTTTAGGGAGGGCTGGATGTTCAGTGCACAGTACGGCCTAGTATAGGGAGGGCTGAATGTTCAGTGCACAGTACGGCCTAGTATAGAGAGGGCTGGTTGCTCAGTGCACAGTACGGCCTAGTATAGGGAGCACTGAATGTTCAGTGCACAGTACATCCTAATATAGGGAGGGCTCAAAGTTCAGTGCACAGTACGGCCTAGTATAGGGAGCACTGAATGTTCATTGCACAGTACGGCCTAGTTTCGGGAGGGCTGAATGTTCAGTGCACAGTACGGCCTAGTAGAGGGAGGGCTGAATGTTCTGTGCACAGTACGACCTAGTATAGGGAGCACTGAATGTTCAGTGCACAGTACAGCCTAGTATAGGGAGCACTGGATGTTCAGTGTATAGTACGCCCTAGTATAGGGAGCACTGAATGTTCAGTGCACAGTACGGCCTGGTTTAGGAAGGGCTGGATGTTCAGTGCACAGTACGCCCTATTATAGGGAGGGCTGAATGTTCAGTGCACAGTACGGCCTAGTATAGGGAGCACTGAATGTTCAGTGAACAGTACGGCCTAGTATATGGAGGGCTGAATGTTCAGTGCACAGTACGGCCTAGTATAGGGAGCACTGGATGTTCAGTGTATAGTACGGCCTAGTATAGGGAGGGCTGAATGCTCTGTGCACAGTACGACCTAGTATAGGGAGCACTGAATGTTCAGTGCACAGTACGACCTAGTATAGGGAGCACTGAATGTTCAGTGCACAGTACAGCCTAGTATGGGGAGCACTGGATGTTCAGTGTATAGTACGGCCTAGTATAGGGAGCACTGAATGTTCAGTGCACAGTACGGCCTGGTTTAGGGAGGGCTGGATGTTCAGTGCACAGTACGCCCTATTATAGGGAGGGCTGAATGTTCAGTGCACAGTACGGCCTAGTATAGGGAGCACTGTATGTTCAGTGCACAGTACGGCCTAGTATAGCGAGAGCAGAATGTTCAGTGCACAGTACGGCCTAGTGTAGGGAGCACTGGATGTTCAGTGCACAGTACGGCCTAGTATAGGGAGGGCTGAATGTTCAGTGCACAGTACGGCCTAGTAAAGGGGGGGGCTGGATGTTCAGTGCACAGTACAGCCTCGTATAGGGAGGGCTGAATGTTCAGTGCACAGTCCGGCCTAGTATCAGGAGGGCTGGATGCTCAGTGCACAGTACGCCCTATTATAGGGAGGGCTGAATGTTCAGTGCACAGTACAGCCTCGTATAGGGAGGGCTGGATGTTCAGTGCACAGTACGGCCTAGTATAGGGTGGGCTGAATGTTCAGTGCACAGTACGGCCTAGTATAGGGAGGGCTGGATGCTCAGTGCACAGTACGCCCTATTATAGGGAGGGCTGAATGTTCAGTGCACAGTACGGCCTAGTATAGGGAGCACTGAATGTTCAGTGCACAGTACGGCCTAGTATAGGGAGCACTGGATGTTCAGTGTATAGTACGGCCTAGTATAGGAAGCACTGAATGTTCAGTGCACAGTACGGCCTGGTTTAGGGAGGGCTGGATGTTCAGTGCACAGTACGCCCTATTATAGGGAGGGCTGAATGTTCAGTGCACAGTAGGGCCTAGTATAGGGAGCACTGAATGTTCAGTGCACAGTACGGTCTAGTATAGCGAGTGCAGAATGTTCAGTGCACAGTACGGCCTAGTGTAGGGAGCACTGGATGTTCAGTGCACAGTACGGCCTAGTATAGGGAGCACTGGATGTTCAGTGTATAGTACGGCCTAGTATAGGAAGCACTGAATGTTCAGTGCACAGTACGGCCTGGTTTAGGGAGGGCTGGATGTTCAGTGCACAGTACGCCCTATTATAGGGAGGGCTGAATGTTCAGTGCACAGTAGGGCCTAGTATAGGGAGCACTGAATGTTCAGTGCACAGTACGGTCTAGTATAGCGAGTGCAGAATGTTCAGTGCACAGTACGGCCTAGTGTAGGGAGCACTGGATGTTCAGTGCACAGTACGGCCTAGTATAGGGAGGGCTGGATGTTCAGTGCACAGTACGGCCTCGTATAGGGAGGGCTGAATGTTCAGTGCACAGTCCGGCCTAGTATCGGGAGGGCTGAATGTTCAGTGCACAGTACGACCTAGTATAGGGAGGGCTGGATGTTCAGTGCACAGTACGGCCTAGAATAGGGAAGGCTGGGTGTTCAGTG
This sequence comes from Pristiophorus japonicus, assembly GCF_044704955.1. Lineage (NCBI taxonomy): Eukaryota > Metazoa > Chordata > Chondrichthyes > Pristiophoridae > Pristiophorus > Pristiophorus japonicus. The sequence goes on along the minus strand of NC_091986.1, from coordinate 221,502,005 downwards.
CACAGTACGGCCTTGTATAGGGTGGGTTGGATGTTCAGTGCACAGTACGGCCTAGTATACGGAGGGCTGAATGTTCAGTGCACAGTACGGCCTAGTATAGGGAGGGCTGGATGTTCAGTGCACAGTACGGCCTAGAATAGGGAAGGCTGGGTGTTCAGTGCACAGTACGGCCTTGTATAGGGTGGGTTGGATGTTCAGTGCACAGTACGGCCTAGTATACGGAGGGCTGAATGTTCAGTGCACAGTACGGCCTAGTATAGGGAGCACTGAATGTTCAGTGCACAGTACGGCCTGGTTTAGGGAGGGCTGGATGTTCAGTGCACAGTACGCCCTATTATAGGGAGGGCTGAATGTTCAGTGCACAGTAGGGCCTAGTATAGGGAGCACTGAATGTTCAGTGCACAGTACGGTCTAGTATAGCGAGTGCAGAATGTTCAGTGCACAGTACGGCCTAGTGTAGGGAGCACTGGATGTTCAGTGCACAGTACGGCCTAGTATAGGGAGGGCTGGATGTTCAGTGCACAGTACGGCCTCGTATAGGGAGGGCTGAATGTTCAGTGCACAGTCCGGCCTAGTATCGGGAGGGCTGAATGTTCAGTGCACAGTACGACCTAGTATAGGGAGGGCTGGATGTTCAGTGCACAGTACGGCCTAGAATAGGGAAGGCTGGGTGTTCAGTGCACAGTACGGCCTTGTATAGGGTGGGTTGGATGTTCAGTGCACAGTACGGCCTAGTATACGGAGGGCTGAATGTTCAGTGCACAGTACGGCCTAGTATAGGGAGGGCTGGGTGTTCAGTGCACAGTATGGCCTAGTATAGGGAGGGCTGAATGTTCAGTGCACATTACGGCCTAGTATAACGAGTGCAGAATGTTCAGTACACAGTTCGGCCTAGTATAGGAAGGGCTGAATATTCAGTGCACAGTACGGCCTAGTATAGGGAGGGCTGAATGTTGAGTGCACAGTACGGCCTAGTATAGGGAGGGCTGGGTGTTCAGTGCACAGTATGGCCTAGTATAGGGAGGGCTGAATGTTCAGTGCACATTACGGCCTTGTATAACGAGTGCAGAATGTTCAGTACACAGTTCGGCCTAGTATAGGAAGGGCTGAATATTCAGTGCACAGAACGGCCTAGTATAGGGAGGGCTGAATGTTCAGTGCACAGTACGGCCTAGTATAGGGAGGGCTGAATTTTCAGTGTAGAGTGCGGTCTAGTGCAGGGAGGGCTGAATGTTCAGTGAACTGTACGGCCTAGTATAGCGAGTGCAGAATGTTCAGTGCACAGTATGGCCTAGTATAGGGAGGGCTGAATGTTCAGTGCACAGTACGGCCTAGTTTATGGAGCATTGGATGTTCAGTGCACAGTACTGCCTAGTATACGGACTACTGGATGTTCAGTGCACAGTACGGCCTAGTATAGGGAGGGCTGAATGTTCAGTGCACAGTACGGTCTCGTATAGGGAGGACTGAATGTTCAGTGCACAGTACGGCCTAGTATAGGGAGCACTGAATGTTCAGTGCACAGTACGGCCTAGTATAGGGAGGTCTGAATGTTCAGTGCACAGTACGGCCTAGTGTAAGGAGGGCTGAATGTTCTGTGCACAGTACGACCTAGTATAGGGAGCACTGAATGTTCAGTGCACAGTACGGCCTAGTATAGGGAGCACTGGATGTTCAGTGTATAGTACGGCCTAGTATAGGGAGCACTGAATGTTCAGTGCACAGTACGGCCTGGTTTAGGGAGGGCTGGATGTTCAGTGCACAGTACGCCCTATTATAGGGAGGGCTGAATGTTCAGTGCACAGTACGGCCTAGTATAGAGAGCACTGTATGTTCAGTGCACAGTACGGCCTAGTATAGCGAGAGCAGAATGTTCAGTGCACAGTACGGCCTAGTGTAGGGAGCACTGGATGTTCAGTGCACAGTACGGCCTAGTATAGGGAGGGCTGAATGTTCAGTGCACAGTACGGCCTAGTAAAGGGGGGGGCTGGATGTTCAGTGCACAGTACAGCCTCGTATAGGGAGGGCTGAATGTTCAGTGCACAGTCCGGCCTAGTATCGGGAGGGCTGGATGCTCAGTGCACAGTACGCCCTATTATAGGGAGGGCTGAATGTTCAGTGCACAGTACAGCCTCGTATAGGGAGGGCTGGATGTTCAGTGCACAGTACGGCCTAGTATAGGGTGGGCTGAATGTTCAGTGCACAGTACGGCCTAGTATCGGGAGGGCTGGATGCTCAGTGCACAGTACGCCCTATTATAGGGAGGGCTGAATGTTCAGTGCACAGTACAGCCTCGTATAGGGAGGGCTGGATGTTCAGTGCACAGTACGGCCTAGTATAGGGAGGGCTGGATGCTCAGTGCACAGTACGCCCTATTATAGGGAGGGCTGAATGTTCAGTGCACAGTACGGCCTAGTATAGGGAGCACTGAATGTTCAGTGCACAGTACGGCCTAGTATAGGGAGCACTGGATGTTCAGTGTATAGTACGGCCTAGTATAGGAAGCACTGAATGTTCAGTGCACAGTACGGCCTGGTTTAGGGAGGGCTGGATGTTCAGTGCACAGTACGCCCTATTATAGGGAGGGCTGAATGTTCAGTGCACAGTAGGGCCTAGTATAGGGAGCACTGAATGTTCAGTGCACAGTACGGTCTAGTATAGCGAGTGCAGAATGTTCAGTGCACAGTACGGCCTAGTGTAGGGAGCACTGGATGTTCAGTGCACAGTACGGCCTAGTATAGGGAGGGCTGGATGTTCAGTGCACAGTACGGCCTCGTATAGGGAGGGCTGAATGTTCAGTGCACAGTCCGGCCTAGTATCGGGAGGGCTGAATGTTCAGTGCACAGTACGACCTAGTATAGGGAGGGCTGGATGTTCAGTGCACAGTACGGCCTAGAATAGGGAAGGCTGGGTGTTCAGTGCACAGTACGGCCTTGTATAGGGTGGGTTGGATGTTCAGTGCACAGTACGGCCTAGTATACGGAGGGCTGAATGTTCATTGCACAGTACGGCCTAGTATAGGGAGGGCTGGATGTTCAGTGCACAGTACGGCCTAGAATAGGGAAGGCTGGGTGTTCAGTGCACAGTACGGCCTTGTATAGGGTGGGTTGGATGTTCAGTGCACAGTACGGCCTAGTATACGGAGGGCTGAATGTTCAGTGCACAGTACGGCCTAGTATAGGGAGCACTGAATGTTCAGTGCACAGTACGGCCTGGTTTAGGGAGGGCTGGATGTTCAGTGCACAGTACGCCCTATTATAGGGAGGGCTGAATGTTCAGTGCACAGTAGGGCCTAGTATAGGGAGCACTGAATGTTCAGTGCACAGTACGGTCTAGTATAGCGAGTGCAGAATGTTCAGTGCACAGTACGGCCTAGTGTAGGGAGCACTGGATGTTCAGTGCACAGTACGGCCTAGTATAGGGAGGGCTGGATGTTCAGTGCACAGTACGGCCTCGTATAGGGAGGGCTGAATGTTCAGTGCACAGTCCGGCCTAGTATCGGGAGGGCTGAATGTTCAGTGCACAGTACGACCTAGTATAGGGAGGGCTGGATGTTCAGTGCACAGTACGGCCTAGAATAGGGAAGGCTGGGTGTTCAGTGCACAGTACGGCCTTGTATAGGGTGGGTTGGATGTTCAGTGCACAGTACGGCCTAGTATACGGAGGGCTGAATGTTCAGTGCACAGTACGGCCTAGTATAGGGAGGGCTGGGTGTTCAGTGCACAGTATGGCCTAGTATAGGGAGGGCTGAATGTTCAGTGCACATTACGGCCTAGTATAACGAGTGCAGAATGTTCAGTACACAGTTCGGCCTAGTATAGGAAGGGCTGAATATTCAGTGCACAGTACGGCCTAGTATAGGGAGGGCTGAATGTTGAGTGCACAGTACGGCCTAGTATAGGGAGGGCTGGGTGTTCAGTGCACAGTATGGCCTAGTATAGGGAGGGCTGAATGTTCAGTGCACATTACGGCCTTGTATAACGAGTGCAGAATGTTCAGTACACAGTTCGGCCTAGTATAGGGAGGGCTGAATGTTCAGTGCACAGTACGGTCTCGTATAGGGAGGACTGAATGTTCAGTGCACAGTACGGCCTAGTATAGGGAGGGCTGAATGTTCAGTGCACAGTACGGCCTAGTATAGGGAGGGCTGGTTGCTCAGTGCACAGTACGGCCTAGTATAGGGAGCACTGAATGTTCAGTGCACAGTACATCCTAATATAGGGAGGGCTCAATGTTCAGTGCACAGTACGGCCTAGTATAGGGAGCACTGAATGTTCAGTGCACAGTACGGCCTAGTATAGGGAGGTCTGAATGTTCAGTGCACAGTACGGCCTAGTATAAGGAGGGCTGAATGTTCTGTGCACAGTACGACCTAGTATAGGGAGCACTGAATGTTCAGTGCACAGTACGGCCTAGTATAGGGAGCACTGGATGTTCAGTGTATAGTACGGCCTAGTATAGGGAGCACTGAATGTTCAGTGCACAGTACGGCCTGGTTTAGGGAGGGCTGGATGTTCAGTGCACAGTACGCCCTATTATAGGGAGGGCTGAATGTTCAGTGCACAGTACGGCCTAGTATAGGGAGCACTGTATGTTCAGTGCACAGTACGGCCTAGTATAGCGAGAGCAGAATGTTCAGTGCACAGTACGGCCTAGTGTAGGGAGCACTGGATGTTCAGTGCACAGTACGGCCTAGTATAGGGAGGGCTGAATGTTCAGTGCACAGTACGGCCTAGTAAAGGGGGGGGCTGGATGTTCAGTGCACAGTACAGCCTCGTATAGGGAGGGCTGAATGTTCAGTGCACAGTCCGGCCTAGTATCGGGAGGGCTGGATGCTCAGTGCACAGTACGCCCTATTATAGGGAGGGCTGAATGTTCAGTGCACAGTACAGCCTCGTATAGGGAGGGCTGGATGTTCAGTGCACAGTACGGCCTAGTATAGGGTGGGCTGAATGTTCAGTGCACAGTACGGCCTAGTATAGGGAGGGCTGGATGCTCAGTGCACAGTACGCCCTATTATAGGGAGGGCTGAATGTTCAGTGCACAGTACGGCCTAGTATAGGGAGCACTGAATGTTCAGTGCACAGTACGGCCTAGTATAGGGAGCACTGGATGTTCAGTGTATAGTACGGCCTAGTATAGGAAGCACTGAATGTTCAGTGCACAGTACGGCCTGGTTTAGGGAGGGCTGGATGTTCAGTGCACAGTACGCCCTATTATAGGGAGGGCTGAATGTTCAGTGCACAGTAGGGCCTAGTATAGGGAGCACTGAATGTTCAGTGCACAGTACGGTCTAGTATAGCGAGTGCAGAATGTTCAGTGCACAGTACGGCCTAGTGTAGGGAAGGCTGGGTGTTCAGTGCACAGTACGGCCTTGTATAGGGTGGGTTGGATGTTCAGTGCACAGTACGGCCTAGTATACGGAGGGCTGAATGTTCAGTGCACAGTACGGCCTAGTATAGGGAGGGCTGGGTGTTCAGTGCACAGTATGGCCTAGTATAGGGAGGGCTGAATGTTCAGTGCACATTACGGCCTAGTATAACGAGTGCAGAATGTTCAGTACACAGTTCGGCCTAGTATAGGAAGGGCTGAATATTCAGTGCACAGTACGGCCTAGTATAGGGAGGGCTGAATGTTGAGTGCACAGTACGGCCTAGTATAGGGAGGGCTGGGTGTTCAGTGCACAGTATGGCCTAGTATAGGGAGGGCTGAATGTTCAGTGCACATTACGGCCTTGTATAACGAGTGCAGAATGTTCAGTACACAGTTCGGCCTAGTATAGGGAGGGCTGAATGTTCAGTGCACAGTACGGTCTCGTATAGGGAGGACTGAATGTTCAGTGCACAGTACGGCCTAGTATAGGGAGGGCTGAATGTTCAGTGCACAGTACGGCCTAGTATAGGGAGGGCTGGTTGCTCAGTGCACAGTACGGCCTAGTATAGGGAGCACTGAATGTTCAGTGCACAGTACATCCTAATATAGGGAGGGCTCAATGTTCAGTGCACAGTACGGCCTAGTATAGGGAGCACTGAATGTTCAGTGCACAGTACGGCCTAGTATAGGGAGGTCTGAATGTTCAGTGCACAGTACGGCCTAGTATAAGGAGGGCTGAATGTTCTGTGCACAGTACGACCTAGTATAGGGAGCACTGAATGTTCAGTGCACAGTACGGCCTAGTATAGGGAGCACTGGATGTTCAGTGTATAGTACGGCCTAGTATAGGGAGCACTGAATGTTCAGTGCACAGTACGGCCTGGTTTAGGGAGGGCTGGATGTTCAGTGCACAGTACGCCCTATTATAGGGAGGGCTGAATGTTCAGTGCACAGTACGGCCTAGTATAGGGAGCACTGTATGTTCAGTGCACAGTACGGCCTAGTATAGCGAGAGCAGAATGTTCAGTGCACAGTACGGCCTAGTGTAGGGAGCACTGGATGTTCAGTGCACAGTACGGCCTAGTATAGGGAGGGCTGAATGTTCAGTGCACAGTACGGCCTAGTAAAGGGGGGGGCTGGATGTTCAGTGCACAGTACAGCCTCGTATAGGGAGGGCTGAATGTTCAGTGCACAGTCCGGCCTAGTATCGGGAGGGCTGGATGCTCAGTGCACAGTACGCCCTATTATAGGGAGGGCTGAATGTTCAGTGCACAGTACAGCCTCGTATAGGGAGGGCTGGATGTTCAGTGCACAGTACGGCCTAGTATAGGGTGGGCTGAATGTTCAGTGCACAGTACGGCCTAGTATAGGGAGGGCTGGATGCTCAGTGCACAGTACGCCCTATTATAGGGAGGGCTGAATGTTCAGTGCACAGTACGGCCTAGTATAGGGAGCACTGAATGTTCAGTGCACAGTACGGCCTAGTATAGGGAGCACTGGATGTTCAGTGTATAGTACGGCCTAGTATAGGAAGCACTGAATGTTCAGTGCACAGTACGGCCTGGTTTAGGGAGGGCTGGATGTTCAGTGCACAGTACGCCCTATTATAGGGAGGGCTGAATGTTCAGTGCACAGTAGGGCCTAGTATAGGGAGCACTGAATGTTCAGTGCACAGTACGGTCTAGTATAGCGAGTGCAGAATGTTCAGTGCACAGTACGGCCTAGTGTAGGGAGCACTGGATGTTCAGTGCACAGTACGGCCTAGTATAGGGAGGGCTGGATGTTCAGTGCACAGTACGGCCTCGTATAGGGAGGGCTGAATGTTCAGTGCACAGTCCGGCCTAGTATCGGGAGGGCTGAATGTTCAGTGCACAGTACGACCTAGTATAGGGAGGGCTGGATGTTCAGTGCACAGTACGGCCTAGAATAGGGAAGGCTGGGTGTTCAGTGCACAGTACGGCCTTGTATAGGGTGGGTTGGATGTTCAGTGCACAGTACGGCCTAGTATACGGAGGGCTGAATGTTCATTGCACAGTACGGCCTAGTATAGGGAGGGCTGGATGTTCAGTGCACAGTACGGCCTAGAATAGGGAAGGCTGGGTGTTCAGTGCACAGTACGGCCTTGTATAGGGTGGGTTGGATGTTCAGTGCACAGTACGGCCTAGTATACGGAGGGCTGAATGTTCAGTGCACAGTACGGCCTAGTATAGGGAGCACTGAATGTTCAGTGCACAGTACGGCCTGGTTTAGGGAGGGCTGGATGTTCAGTGCACAGTACGCCCTATTATAGGGAGGGCTGAATGTTCAGTGCACAGTAGGGCCTAGTATAGGGAGCACTGAATGTTCAGTGCACAGTACGGCCTAGTATAGGGAGCACTGAATGTTCAGTGCACAGTACGGTCTAGTATAGCGAGTGCAGAATGTTCAGTGCACAGTACGGCCTAGTGTAGGGAGCACTGGATGTTCAGTGCACAGTACGGCCTAGTATAGGGAGGGCTGGATGTTCAGTGCACAGTACGGCCTCGTATAGGGAGGGCTGAATGTTCAGTGCACAGTCCGGCCTAGTATCGGGAGGGCTGAATGTTCAGTGCACAGTACGACCTAGTATAGGGAGGGCTGGATGTTCAGTGCACAGTACGGCCTAGAATAGGGAAGGCTGGGTGTTCAGTGCACAGTACGGCCTTGTATAGGGTGGGTTGGATGTTCAGTGCACAGTACGGCCTAGTATACGGAGGGCTGAATGTTCAGTGCACAGTACAGCCTAGTATAGGGAGCACTGGATGTTCAGTGTATAGTACGCCCTAGTATAGGGAGCACTGAATGTTCAGTGCACAGTACGGCCTGGTTTAGGGAGGGCTGGATGTTCAGTGCACAGTACGCCCTATTATAGGGAGGGCTGAATGTTCAGTGCACAGTAGGGCCTAGTATAGGGAGCACTGAATGTTCAGTGCACAGTACGGTCTAGTATAGCGAGTGCAGAATGTTCAGTGCACAGTACGGCCTAGTGTAGGGAGCACTGGATGTTCAGTGCACAGTACGGCCTAGTATAGGGAGGGCTGGATGTTCAGTGCACAGTACGGCCTCGTATAGGGAGGGCTGAATGTTCAGTGCACAGTCCGGCCTAGTATCGGGAGGGCTGAATGTTCAGTGCACAGTACGACCTAGTATAGGGAGGGCTGGATGTTCAGTGCACAGTACGGCCTAGAATAGGGAAGGCTGGGTGTTCAGTGCACAGTACGGCCTTGTATAGGGTGGGTTGGATGTTCAGTGCACAGTACGGCCTAGTATACGGAGGGCTGAATGTTCAGTGCACAGTACGGCCTAGTATAGGGAGGGCTGGGTGTTCAGTGCACAGTATGGCCTAGTATAGGGAGGGCTGAATGTTCAGTGCACATTACGGCCTAGTATAACGAGTGCAGAATGTTCAGTACACAGTTCGGCCTAGTATAGGAAGGGCTGAATATTCAGTGCACAGTACGGCCTAGTATAGGGAGGGCTGAATGTTGAGTGCACAGTACGGCCTAGTATAGGGAGGGCTGGGTGTTCAGTGCACAGTATGGCCTAGTATAGGGAGGGCTGAATGTTCAGTGCACATTACGGCCTTGTATAACGAGTGCAGAATGTTCAGTACACAGTTCGGCCTAGTATAGGAAGGGCTGAATATTCAGTGCACAGAACGGCCTAGTATAGGGAGGGCTGAATGTTCAGTGCACAGTACGGCCTAGTATAGGGAGGGCTGAATTTTCAGTGTAGAGTGCGGTCTAGTGCAGGGAGGGCTGAATGTTCAGTGAACTGTACGGCCTAGTATAGCGAGTGCAGAATGTTCAGTGCACAGTATGGCCTAGTATAGGGAGGGCTGAATGTTCAGTGCACAGTACGGCCTAGTTTATGGAGCATTGGATGTTCAGTGCACAGTACTGCCTAGTATACGGACTACTGGATGTTCAGTGCACAGTACGGCCTAGTATAGGGAGGGCTGAATGTTCAGTGCACAGTACGGTCTCGTATAGGGAGGACTGAATGTTCAGTGCACAGTACGGCCTAGTATAGGGAGGGCTGAATGTTCAGTGCACAGTACGGCCTAGTATAGGGAGGGCTGGTTGCTCAGTGCACAGTACGGCCTAGTATAGGGAGCACTGAATGTTCAGTGCACAGTACATCCTAATATAGGGAGGGCTCAATGTTCAGTGCACAGTACGGCCTAGTAAAGGGAGCACTGAATGTTCAGTGCACAGTACGGCCTAGTATAGGGAGGTCTGAATGTTCAGTGCACAGTACGGCCTAGTATAAGGAGGGCTGAATGTTCTGTGCACAGTACGACCTAGTATAGGGAGCACTGAATGTTCAGTGCACAGTACGGCCTAGTATAGGGAGCACTGGATGTTCAGTGTATAGTACGGCCTAGTATAGGGAGCACTGAATGTTCAGTGCGCAGTACGGCCTGGTTTAGGGAGGGCTGGATGTTCAGTGCACAGTACGCCCTATTATAGGGAGGGCTGGATGTTCAGTGCACAGTACGGTCTAGTTTAGGGAGGGCTGGATGTTCAGTGCACAGTACGGCCTAGTATGGGAGGGCTGAATGTTCAGTGCACAGTACGGCCTAGTATAGGGAGGGCTGGGTGTTCAGTGCATAATACGGCCTAGTATAGAGAGCACTGAATGTTCAGTGCGCAGTACGGCCTAGTATAGGGAGGGCTGAATGTTCAGTGCACAGTACGGCCTAGTATAGGGAGCACTGAATGTTCAGTGCACAGTACGGCCTAGTATAGGGAGGGCTGAATGTTCAGTGCACAGTACGCCCTATTATAGGGAGGGCTGGATGTTCAGTGCACAGTACGGTCTAGTTTAGGGAGGGCTGGATGTTCAGTGCACAGTACGGCCTAGTATGGGAGGGCTGAATGTTCAGTGCACAGTACGGCCTAGTATAGGGAGGGCTGGGTGTTCAGTGCACAGTACGGCCTAGTATAGGGAGCACTGAATGTTCAGTGCACAGTACATCCTAATATAGGGAGGGCTCAATGTTCAGTGCACAGTACGGCCTAGTATAGGGAGCACTGAATGTTCAGTGCACAGTACGGCCTAGTATAGGGAGGGCTGAATGTTCAGTGCACAGTACGGCCTAGTATAGGGAGGGCTGAATGTTCTGTGCACAGTACGACCTAGTATAGGGAGCACTGAATGTTCAGTGCACAGTACAGCCTAGTATAGGGAGCACTGGATGTTCAGTGTATAGTACGCCCTAGTTTTGGGAGCACTGAATGTTCAGTGCACAGTACGGCCTGGTTTAGGGAGGGCTGGATGTTCAGTGCACAGTACGCCCTATTATAGGGAGGGCTGAATGTTCAGTGCACAGTACGGCCTAGTATAGGGAGCACTGAATGTTCAGTGCACAGTACGGCCTAGTATAGCGAGTGCAGAATGTTCAGTGCACAGTACGGCCTAGAATAGGGAAGGCTGGATGTTCAGTGCACAGTACGGCCTAGTATAGGGAGGGCTGAATGTTCAGTGCACAGTACGGCCTAGTATAGGGAGGGCTGGATGTTCAGTGCACAGTACGGCCTAGAATAGGGAGGGCTGAATGTTCAGTGCACAGTACGGCCTAGTATAGGGAGCACTGGATGTTCAGTGCACAGTACGGCCTCGTATAGGGAGGGCTGAATGTTCAGTGCACAGTACGGCCTTGTATAGGGAGGGCTGAATGTTCAGTGCACAGTACGGCCTAGTATAGGGAGGGCTGGATGTTCAGTGCACAGTACGGCCTAGAATAGGGAGGGCTGAATGTTCAGTGCACAGTACGGCCTAGTATAGGGAGCACTGGATGTTCAGTGCACAGTACGGCCTAGTATAGGGAGCACTGAATGTTCAGTGCACAGTACGGCCTAGTATAGGGAGCACTGGATGTTCAGTGCACAGTACGGCCTAGTATAGGGAGCAATGAATGTTCAGTGCACAGTACGGCCTAGTATAGGGAGCAATGAATGTTCAGTGCACAGTACGGCCTAGTATCGGGAGCACTGAATGTTCAGTGCACAGTACGGCATAGTATAGGGAGGGCTGAATGTTCAGTGCACAGTTCGGCCTAGTATAGGGAGCACTGAATGTTCAGTGCACAGTACGGCCTAGTATAGGGAGCACTGAATGTTCAGTGCACAGTTCGGCCTAGTATAGGGAGCACTGAATGTTCAGTGCACAGTACGGCCTAGTATAGGGAGCACTGAATGTTCAGTGCACAGTACGGCCTAGTATAGGGAGCACTGAATGTTCAGTGCACAGTTCGGCCTAGTATAGGGAGCACTGAATGTTCAGTGCACAGTACGGCCTAGTATAGGGAGCACTGAATGTTCAGTGCACAGTACGGCCACCTGAGAGATATACATTATCCGGGCAGCACTCAACAATACAAACATAGAAACATAGAAAATAGGTGCCGCAGTAGGCCATTCGGCCCTTCGAGCCTGCATCACCATTCAACAAGATCATGGCTGATCATTCCCTCAGTACCCCTTTCCTGCTTTCAAAGCGCGAAAGAGATTGTGACAACAAATAGTAACACAGGAAAAGACTGTGGCAACAGGACATGGTTACAGTCACAAGGCTTTTTATATATTACTGATTAATGTCTGTAAAACTCACATAACAAGAAAGGAGTAATAAATGATGAAATATTCTACATGTAGTATGATGGGTAAATCGCATTCAGTCCCATATTCGGGATGTGGGCGTCGCTGGCAAGGCCGGCATTTATTGCCCGTCCCTAATTGCCCCTTGAGAAGGTGGTGGTGAGCCGCCTTCTTGAACCGCTGCAGTCCGTGTGGTGAAGGTGCTCCCACAGTGCTGTTAGGAGGGAGTTCCAGGATTGTGACCCAGCGACGATGAAGGAACGGCCGATATATTTCCCAGTCGGGATGGTGTGTGACTGGGAGGGGAACGTGGAGGTGGTGGTGTTCCCATGCACCTGCTGCCCTTGTCCTTCTAGGTGGTAGAGGTCGCGGGTTTGGGAGGTGCTGCCGAAGAAGCCTTGGCGAGTTGCTGCAGTGCATCTTGTAGACGGTGCACACTGCAGCCAGGGGCCGCCGGTGGTGGAGGGAGTGAGTGTTGAGACTAGAGGACATAGTTTCTATCTATCTACCCTATCAAATCTCTTTATCTATCTAAACATCTCTATTAGTTAATCCCTCAACTTTCTAAACTCAAGGGAATATAAGCCAATTTTAACATGGATGCACAGGGACCATTCTGCCCCTCGATTCTGTTCCACCATTCAATAAGATCACGGCTGATCGATATCTCAACTCCATCTACCCACCTTGGTTCCGTAACCCTTAATCCCCATACCCAACAAAAATCCATCATTCCCAGTTTTGACATTTCCAGTTGACCCCTGACCTCAACAGCTTTTTGAGGAGAGAGTTCCAGATTCCCAGCACCCTGTGTGTGAAGAAGTGCTCCCTGAACGGCCGGGCTCTAATTTTAAGGTCCTGCCCCTTGTTCTGGACTCCCCCCACCAAAGGGAACAGTTTCTCTCGATCCACCCGATCGAATCCTGTAATCATCGTAAACCCCTCGATCAGATCGTCCCTCAATCTTCTACACTCGAGGGATACAGGCCCAGTCTGTGCAGCCTGCCCTCGGGATTTAACCCTTTCAGCCCCGGTATCATCCTGGGGAACCTGCTCTACTCCCCCTCCGAGGGCCATATACCCTCCCCGAGGGGCGGGGCCTGGGACTGGATGCACCGACTCTGAATGGGACCCTCTCCTTCCTCAGCACCGCACTGGGAGTGGCAGCCTGGATTCTGGGCTCAAGTCTCTGGAGTGGGGCTTGAACCCGCGACCTATGGGTCCAGAAGGCGAGAGTGATACCCAGCGAGCAGCTGAGGCAGGGTCGGTACGTCAGGGGCCTGGACATAGTGGATCGTAAGGGTCTATTTCCTTTGGTGGAGGGGGCTATTACAAGGGAGAATAGTTTTAAGGTGGTTGGTGGAAGGTTTAGAGGGGATTTGAGGGGAGGCTTCTTTAGGCAGAGGGTTGTGGGGGTCTGGAACTCGCTGCCTGGAAGAGTGGTGGATGCAGAAACCCTCACCACTTTTAAGAGATGGTTGGATGGGCACTTAAAGTGCAGTAACCTGCAGGGTTACGGACCTAGAGCTAGTAATTGGGATTAGACTGGATGACCTTTTGTTGGCTGGCGCAGATATAATGATAAGTACTGCAGGGAATAGAATACGGCCAGGGTGATCTCCTGGACTAGTGTCGATCGCTTGGATGGGTTGGAGAGGAATTTTCCCAGATTTGTTTCCCTAAATTGGCCTGGGTTTTTATCTGTTTTTTGCCTCTCCCAGGAGATCGCATGCCTCCGGTTGGGGTGGAGTGTAGAATGTTTCAGTATAAGGGGTGTCGCAGTTGTATGAGATGGACTGGTTGGGCTAGGTGCTCTTTACCTGTCCGCCATTGTTCATTGTTCATAGGTTTATATGTATCCTTCAGGGCTGCTGACCGAGGGCCGTGCGGCTCTTTGTCGGCCGGCGCGGACACGATGGGCCGAAGTGACCTTTTTCTGAGCTATAAATTTCTGTGTTTCTATGTATCTATGTCAGAGGGAGTTGGGGGGCCCACCATTAACCAAGTCCTGTTTCCCAACCCTCTCCACCCTCTGCAGACATGTCATTCAGCCTTCGAGTCGCTCACCCACTTCAGCACTCTCTCAGTATCTGCTGCCAGGTTCTGTAAGATACTGTTGAGCATCCTGTGAGTGGTGGCGAATCCAATTCCTCCTGACGCCACCGAGCCAAATAGTGGGATACCGCGGATGAAATATTCACCCGTCATCATCACAACACCGGCACTGTTGGACATGAGTTTGTAAAGAAGGGGTATGCTGAAATTCTTGGCGTTGGGCGAACGTATTTGGGCTTTCAAGCTCTCCATTGGCTTCTCAATCTCAAAGGACATTCTCTTGAGAGATTCATCATCAAGCCCAAAAGACTTGTAGTAACTGGACAAGTATCTGCGCAATATTCCGAAATCGCACGCAATCCCCAATCCTGGAATGGGAGTCGCTGCCACCACGGATGATACCAATGCTGTCTTCCAAATCTCCATGCTCAGAGAATTCCTCTTCTTCTCAATGATCTGGGAACAGAACACGGTCAGGGGCCTGAGCAACGCTTGTTTCCTGAACTTAGGCAGTTCCCTCTGTAAGGTCTCCCGGAGCTGCGGGAAGTCATATTCCGTGAACTTCAAGGTGGACACCAAGAAGACCTGTGGGGATGTCATACCTTGCTTCTCCAAACACTGCACACAATCTTCCCTCATCACTGCCAGCACTGCCTGGCTAGCCTTCCCTGCCCGCTGGGATGCTTCCATGTCGGTGTCGATCTTGGTGCGGACAAAGTAGAAGGTGGCGCCCCTCTCCTGCACCCACCTGGCCAGCTGGCCGTGATTCTCTTTGAAGCGCTCGGAGGCCGCGATGATGAAGAAGTCACATCTGTCGAAGCCCACCCACTCCCTGTACTTGGCCAATGGGAAGTTGCCTGTCCCCAATCCCGGCAGGTCCCAGATCTTCACGTTGGGGAAGGTCGGGTGGGGGTAGCTGGTGGGCACCATTGTGGTCTCTGTCACCCCGGTGGGAGCAGCTCCCTCCTGGTCATCAGCCATGCCGCGGATTGCGTTGACCAGCGAGGATTTGCCAGCTCCCGTCTCCCCGGTAACACCGATATTCACTGTTAGCTGCTCACCCGATTGCAGGCGTGCTGAGATTTTAGAGACAACTTCAGGGAGTCCGCCTGACTCAAAAGCTTTGCCCATATCCTCCCGCTCTTCCTTGCTAATGCGTTCAAATATTTCACATCTGCAGATATAAAAACGTACACAGTAACTGCACGGACAAAGTCAACCGAAACCGCCAAGTGAGACAGGTTTACAAACCCACGTCACAACAACTGCTTTTTATTCATTCTCGGGCTGCGGGCATCGCTGGCAAGGCTGGCATTTATTGCCCATTCCTAATCGTCCCTATTTAAAAAAGGAGGCAGACAGAAAGCAGGAAACTATAGACCAGTTAGCCTAACATCTGTCGTTGGGAAAATGCTGGAGTCCATTATTAAGGAAGCAGTAGTGGGATATTTGGAAAAGCATGATTCAATCAAGCAGAGTCAGCGTGGTTTTATGAAAGAGAAATCGTGTTTGACAAATTTGCTGGAGTTCTTTGAGGATGTAACGAGCAGGGTGGATAAGGGGGAACCAGTGGATGTGGTGTGTTTGGATTTCCAGAAGACATTCGATAAGGTGCCACCATAAAAGGTTACTGCACAAGATAAAAGTTCACGGAGTTGGAGGTAATATATTAGCATGGATTGAGGATTGGTTAACTGACAGAAAACAGAGAGTCGGATAAATGGGTAATATTCAGGTTGGCAAACAGTAACTAGTGGGGTGCTGCAGGGATCAGTGCTGGGACCCCAACTATTTACAATCTATATTAATGACTTGGATGAAGGGACCGAGTGTAATGTGGCCAAGTTTGCTGATGATACAAAGATGGGTGGGAAAGCAAATTGTGAGGAGGACACACAGAATCTGCAAAGGGATATAGACAGGCTAAGTGAGTGGGTAAACATTTGGCAGATGGAGTATAATGTGGGAAAATGTGAGGTTATCCACTTTGGCAGAAATAATAGAAAAACAAATTATAATTTAAATGGAGAAAAATTACAAAGTGCTGCAGTACAGAGGGACCTGGGGGTCCTTGTGCATGAAACACAAAAGGTTTGTATACAGGTACAGCAAGTGATCAGGAAGGCAAATGGAATGTTGGTCTTTATTGCAAGGGGGATAGAGTATAAAAGCAGAGAAGTCCTGCTACAACTGTACAGGGGATTGGTGAGGCCACACCTGGAGTACTGTGTACAGTTTTTGGTCTCCGTATTTAAGGAGGGATATACTTGCATTGGAGGCTGTTCAGAGAAGGTTCACTCGGTTGATTCTGGAGATGAGGGGGTTGACTTATGAAGATAGGTTGGGCCTCTACTCATTGGAGTTTAGAAGAATGAGAGGTGATCTTATCGAAACATATAAGATAATGCGGGGGCTTGACAAGGTGGATGCGGAGAGGATGTTTCCACTGATGGGGGAGACTAAAACTTGGAGACATAGGGCCCAAATTTCCCCAGCCGCTTCGAGCGGTGTAGTTAGGGAGGGCACGCCAACTTTGTGGCGGAAAAAAATGCGTCGAAAACTGACCGGGATAATTTGGCCGTTCCTGGATCCCTGAGGTCCCGTGGCGTGGCGCTAAGAAACCTGCGGGGGGCGGAGCTTGGGCTGCGTTTGTTCAGCGCAGTCAGCGGGCATTGGGCCCAGCGTGTCCTCGAGTCCCGGCAGGGGGTTGCATGACCGTTTCAGCGTGTGCGTATGAGCAATGGGGCAGGAACCTTGGCAATAGTCCAATTAAAGGGAGAGTGTCCTCAGTGCATCAGCAGCATTGGCAGTGGGCCATATATAAAAGTGAGGTGTGAATAGTGATTTTTGGGTGGCTGAGGGAGTGGAAAGGATGGAAGAAAGGTGAGAACTGTGATTTTTCAAGATAACACGAGTGTGAGTCCAATAGACCAATGATGCAAGAGCGTGCAACATGAACAAAGAATTTCCTCCATGAGGAAGTGGAGAAATTAGTGACTGTCATTGAGGAGAAATGGTTGGAGCTGGATATCAGCAAGAGTGCTCCGTCAAACGTTTCACCCAAGGAAATGAGAAGACGCTGGAACCTCGTTGCAGAAGAATTCTCCGCTGGGGTCAATACCGCAAGATCTGGAAGCCAATGCCAGAAGAAATGACAGGACGCTGGTCAAGTAGTGAGTGTAAGTAATATCTTCATCTTTAAATTGAATTGCAATGGGAAATGTGAGCATCTGTTTGTGTCCCGCCCATCAGAAACGCACCATGTCTGAAAATTAATATTTTCATCTTTGCAGAAGAAATTGCCAACAACAAAAGGGAAAGACTTCGAACAGGAGGAGGGCCCCAATCTGCCCCAACTCTCACCCCTGGAACAGAGGGTTGCTGCCTGGCTGAGTCGCACCGGCAGAAAAAGAATCCGCTCTGCACAAGCTGGACCCACACGTGAGGGTGAGGGGGAGTCATTAAAATGCATCGTCGCCCTTCAAATCAACCTGCTGACTGGCCTGCCACGCGTCAGACCACTCATGCCACCCATCCTGCCCCCTCCTGTGCTGCTAACCATTTGACTGTTCTGTTGTATTTTGCAGAAGATGTCACTCCTCAACATCCTGAAGATCCACCTGAAGATCCAGATGCGTGCGCTCCAGACCAAGGGAGGAGGGGTCCATGGAAATGTGTTCGCAGGAGAATGCTGATCGCAATATGGATCAGGACATATCACAGGGCATCACACGGCCAGAAACCTCCATGAGCTCCGTCATGTATTCAACCAGCATTGTAACCCATGTATAAACTGACCTAAGTTGTACACCGTGAGAACACTGACCACTAGGTGGGAGACACTCCTAACCTGGACCTTCAGGTATAAAAGGGGAAGCTCCACCCACCTTCATCACTTGAGTGCTAAGGAATAAAGGACAGGTCACAGACTGACCTTCTCTCAATCATGGGCCTCGTGTGCATTTATATTGTATAGTAAGGACCTATCAATGGTGACAAGAAACTGGGATTTAAACCACGCGAGCATGGCCACTAGCAGAACAGACGAGAGGTACTGTGTTAAGGAATGGTTGGGACAGAGATTCAACATTGTTAAAGCAGCACACAGTTCTCCAGGCAGACAAGGGCAATTGGGCATGCCCCAACATGTAGTCGAACCCAGAGGCGGAGTTCGACAGAGACAATGGCAAGTTGAACGGCGATTCATGCCATTGCAAGGGACAATGCGGCCCGTAATGGGGCCATCAACACCTGTTAATGGCGCACTCAAGGACAATAACAGGGGCAGTCATGGGCGATCGACTGGTAATGGACCTTTTGTTTCCAACAACAGTTCATGTTGGAGGCGTGGAGGCACACACTCAGCCGGAGTTTGCAGAGATGAACAAAATACCTGCAGAAATTGCAGAAATGAATGCTGGGGGAAATCGCTGGGAGCTGAAGTTCAGCGAGTTCATGTGGAGCATGTATACAGTTCATACACCAGGACGCCACCGATAATGATGAAAGTGCTCCTCAATGGCATCCCAGTATCAATGGAGTTAGACACGGGGGCCAGCAAGTCCCTGATGGGTATCAAACAGTTCGAAAAGTTGTGGGCGTCCAAGGCCAGGAGGCCAAAATTATCGCCGATTGACGCATAGCTACGGACTTACACAAAGCAGATCATTCCGGTGCTAGGCAGCGCCACGGTAGTCGTGACCCACAAAGATTCGGAGAACAGGTTGCCACTCTGGATTGTCCCAGGGGACGGTCCCGCACTACTGGGGAGGAGTTGGCTTGCTGTCATGAACTGGAAATGGGGCGATGTCAAGGCAATTTCCTCTGTGGAGCGAGTATCATGCTCACAGATCCTGGACAAATTTGACTCATTATTTCAACCCGGCATCAGCACTTTCATGGGGGCCAAGGTAGTGATTCACATAAACCCGGACACCAGGCCAGTACACCACAAGGCCAGAGCGGTGCCGTACGTGATGCGGGAAAAGACAGAAGGCGAATTGGACCACCTGCTGAGGGAAGGCATCATCTCGCCAGTCGAATTCAGTGACTGGGCGAGCCCGATCGTGCCGGTGCTCAAGGCGGATGGGTCGGTCAGGATATGTGGCGATTACAAGGCCACCATCAATCGGGTGTCACTCCAAGACCAGTACCCGCTACCGAGAGCGGAGGACCTCTTTGCGATGCTATCCGGTGGCAAACCTTTTTCAAAATTGGACCTGACCTCAGCTTACATGACCCAGGAGCTGGCGAGTGAGTCGAAGAAGCTGACCACCATCACGGCACACAAGGGGTTGTTTGAGTATAACAGATGTCCGTTCGGGATTCGCTCGGCCGCCGCGATCTTCCAACGAAATATGGAAAGCCTCCTCAAGTCGATTCCAGGGACGGTGGTTTTTCAGGACGACATCCTCATCACGGGTTACGATACTGAAGAACACCTCCACAACCTGGAGGAGGTGCTACGCAGACTGGACCGGGTAGAGCTGCGACTGAAAAAGGCGAAGTGAGTCTTCCTAGCTCCAGAGGTAGAATTCCTGGGGATGAGGGTAGCAGCAGACTGGATCAGCCCTACTGCGTCCAAGACGGAAGCGATCCAGAGAGCACCCAGACCCCGTAACACGATGGAGCTGCATTCATTCCTGGGGCTCCTGAACTATTTTGGTAACTTTCTTCCCAAATTGAGCACGCTGCTAGAGCCGCTACACGTGCTCCTACGCAAAGGTCGCGAATGGGTCTGGGGGGACAGCCAGGAAAGGGCTTTTAATAGAGCACGCAATTTGTTATGCTCCAACAAATTGTTAACGCTATATGACCCATGTAAGAAACTTGTGTTAACGTGCGATGCGTCGTCCTATGGGGTCGGGTGTGTGTTGCAGCATGTCAATGTCAAGAGTCAGTTACAGCCGGTAGCTTATGCCTCCAGGAGTCTGTCCCAGGCAGAAAGGGGCTACGGGATGGTAGAAAAGGAGGCGCTCGCATGTGTATATGCTGTAAAGAAAATGCACCAGTACCTGTTTGGCAGGAAATTTGAGCTGGAGACAGATCACAAACCCCTAACGTCCCTTTTGGCCGACAACAAGGCCATAAATGCAAACGCATCGGCCCGCATACAGAGGTGGGCACTCACGTTAGCCGCCTATGACTATACAATTCGGCACAGACCGGGCACCGAAAACTGCGCCGATGCACTCAGCAGGCTCCCACTAGCCACCACTGAGGGGGCAACTGAGCATGATGCTGAGATGGTCATGGCTGTTGAAGCTTTCGGAAGCGAAGGCTCACCCGTGACAGCCCGTCAGATTAAAGTCTGGACAAATAGAGACCCGCTATTGTCTCTAGTCAAGAAATGTGTCCTGAATGGGGACTGGGCAGCCACGTACAGGGCATGCCCTGAGGAATTTAAGCCATTTCACAGGCGGAGGGATGAACTCTCGATTCAGGCCGATTGCCTACTGTGGGGAAACCGAGTAGTCATGCCCCAGATGGGCAGAGAGGTGTTCATCAGAGAACTCCACAATGGGCACCCGGGCATTGTCACGATGAAGGCAATTGCCAGGTCACACGTTTGGTGGCCAGGGATAGACGCAGATCTGGAACTTCGTGTTTGCAGGTGCAACACGTGTGCCCAGCTGGGAAATGTGCCCAGGGAAGCCCCCCTTAGCCCCTGGCCATGGCCCGCCAAGCCTTGGTCACACATCCATGTGGACTACGCAGGTCCTTTCATGGGGAAAATGTTTTGGTTGTAATAGACGCCTACTCCAAATGGATCGAGTGTGACATTTTAAATTCAAGCACATCCTCTGCCACGGTAGAAAGTCTACGGGCAATGTTCGCTACTCACGGTCAGCGACAATGGCCCGTGCTTCACAAGCACTGAATTCCAGGACTTCATGGCAGGCAGTGGAATTAACCATGTCAGAACGGCACCGTTCAAGCCGGCCTCAAACGGCCAGGCAGAACGAGCAGTGCAGATAATCAAACAGGGGATGCTCAGAATCCAAGGGGGTTCCCTACAAAGCCGCTTATCATGCCTCCTGTTGGCCTATAGATCCCGACCACACTCGCTCACAGGGGTTCCACCCGCAGAGCTGCTAATGAAAAGGACGCTCAAAACCCGGCTATCCCTTATACACCCCACCATGAAAGAAATTGTTGAGAGCAGGCGCCAGCCACAATATGACTACCATGACAGAAATGCGAGGGCGCGATGTATTGATGTCAATGACTCTGTCTTTGTCCTCAATTACGCTGCAGGGCCCAAATGGCTCGCAGGCACAGTGGTTGCCAAAGAGGGAAATAGGATTCTGGTAGTTAAACTTACCAATGGACAAATCTGCCGCAAACACGTGGATCAAACAAAAAGGAGGTTCAGCAACCTCATAGAAGAAGCAGAGGAAGAACACGATGTAGAGTTCACTCCACCACAGGTGACCGAACACCAGAACCAAAGGGAGGAGAGCCCAGTCACTGTGGGCAGTCCGGACAGGCCTGAGGCACTGCAAACAGCAGACACTCAGTCCAGTGCCCAACAACCGGAGCCCCAACTCAGGCGCTCGACAAGAGAGCGTAAACCACCAGAGAGTTAACCTGTGATCCCAATAAGACTTTGGGGGGGGGAGGTGATGTCATGTATGTCATTGTAACCCATGTATAAACTGACCTAAGTTGTACACTGAGAACACTGACCACTAGGTGGTGAACTTGTGGGAGACACTCCTAACCTGGACCTTCAGGTATAAAAGGGGAAGCTCCACCCACTTCCTGCACATGAGTGCTAAGGAATAAAGGACAGGTCACAGACTGACCTTCTCTCAAGCATGGGCCTCGTGTGCATTTATACTGTGTAGTACTCATTCCACCCATCCTGCCCCCTCCTGTGCTGCTAACCATTTGACTGTTCTGTTGTATTTTGCAGAAGATGACACTCCTCAACATCCTGAAGATCCACCTGAAGATCCAGATGCGTGCGCTCCAGACCAAGGCGGGTTCGGGGAGGAGGGGTCCATGGAAATGTGTTCACAGGAGAATGCTGACCGCGATATGGATCAGGACATATCACAGGGCATCACACGGCCAGAAATCTCCATGAGCTCCTCGGCAACATTCCATGGGTTCACACCTTCCGAGGTCGCGGGTCCCAGTGGCGGTCGTGAAATGCATCTTGGGACACCCAGTGCCCCACCATCCCAGCCTGCGCCTCGCACTGGAAGGGTCATCATCATAGGCAGTCCCTTGGGATCGAGGAAGATTTGCTTCCACTCCTGAAGTGAGTCCTTAGGTGGCTGAACAGTCCAATACGAGAACCACAGACTCTGTCACAGGTGGGACAGACAGTGGTTGAAGGAAAGGGTGGGTGGGGAGTCTGGTTTGCCGCACGCTCCTCCCGCTGCCTGCGCTTGATTTCTGCATGCTCTCGGCGACGAGACTCGAGGTGCTCAGCGCCCTCCCGGATGCACTTCCTCCACTTTGGGCGGTCTTTGGCCAGGGACTCCCAGGTGTCAGTGGGGATGTTGTATTTTATCAGGGAGGCTTTGAGAGTGTGCTTGCAACGTTTTCGCTGCCCACCTTTGGCTCGTTTGTCGTGAAGGAACTCCAAGTAGAGCACTTGCTTTGGGAGTCTCGTATCTGGCATGCGAACAATGTGGCCCACCCAGCGGAGCTGATCAAGTGTGGTCAGTGCTTCAATGCTGGGGATGTTGGCCTGGTCGAGGACGCTAACGTTGGTGCGTCTGTCCTCCCAGGGGATTTGCAGGATCTTGCAGAGACATTGTTGTTGGTATTTCTCCAGCGACTTGAGGTGTCTACTGTACATGGTCCATGTCTCTGATCCATACAGGAGGGCAGGTGTTACTACAGCCCTGTAGACCATGAGCTTGGTGGTAGATTTGAGGGCCTTATCTTCAAACACTCTTTTCCTCAGGTGGCTGAAGGCTGCACTGGTGCACTGGAGGCGGTGTTGGATCTCATCATCAATGCCTGCTCTTGTTGATAGGAGGCTCCCGAGGTATGGGAAATGGTCCACGGTGTCCAGGGCCGCGCCGTGGATCTTGATGACTGGGGGGCAGTGCTGTGCGGCGAGGACAGGCTGGTGGAGGACCTTTGTCTTACGGATGTTTAGTGTAAGGCCTATGCTTTTGTACACCTCAGTAAATACGTCGACTATGTCCTGGAGTTTAGTCTCTGTATGTGCACAGACGTAGGCATCGTCTGCGTACTGTAGCTCGACGACAGAGGTTGGGGTGGTCTTGGACCTGGCCTGGAGACGGTGAAGGTTGAACAGGTTCCCACTGGTTCTGTAGTTTAGCCCCACTCCAGCTGGGAGCTTGTTGACTGTGAGGTGGAGCATGGCAGCGAGGAAGATTGAGAAGAGGGTTGGGGCGATGACACAACCCTGTTTGACCCCGGTCCGGACGAGGATTGGATCTGTGATGGATCCGTTGGTCAGGATCACGGCCTGCATGTTGTCGTGGAGCAGGGGGAGGATGGTGACAAACTTTTGGGGGCATCCGAAACAGAGGAGGACGCTCCATAGACCCTCACGGTTGACAGTGTCAAAGGTCTTTGTAAGGTCGAAGAAGGCCATGTATAAGGGCTGGTGCTGCTCCCTGCATTTTTCGTGCTGCAAAAATCATGTCCGTTGTGCCCCTGCGCCTCGCACTGGAGGGGTGCCATTAGGCAGACTCACGGCGAGGGGAAGGAGAGGTCGACCCGTCTCTCTTGAGATGCAGAGATTAATCAGGTTATGTCATTGGGTGAGGAGATCAATGCCCTTACCCGATCAGTCGTGGCCGCCGCCAGTGGGGTACGTGATGAGGTTGCGACACTGTCGGGTGAAATCTCTGCACTAAGACGGGAAGTGAGGCCGGGCATTTCAGAGGGTGTGCAGACGGTGGCAGATGCCATGAGGGAGCTGGCTTCTGCAATAAGGGCACAAAGGCCAGATACTCAAATGTCACTCCCACTTCAATCCACGCACCAGCCACCGGCCAGACCCAAGCCGGGCCCCCAACAGCCCCCCCACCACCATCAGCGACCCTATGAGGAAGTGCACTTTCCCCGAGATGTAGTTGTTGTTGTTGTTGTTGTTGAAATGCACTGTAAAATATCCAATAAAAGATATTTTGCATCAAAACTGAATCATGTTCCATTTTAACCACGCCACATTTAGGGCCAACTTTAAAAAGCTAAAATCCCTCACCCCTACAGTCATGTGTGCCTGCCGCCCCTAGCTCTGGCGGGAGGGTTAGCCGGTGCATTCTGCAGTCGGCCAGGCAGGACTGCTCTATATTCAGTCGCTGATTTATCTTTCATTTATTTTTGTTGATGTTGTGCTGAAGATGTTGTGTTGTGCTGATGTTGTGAAGGTGTTTAGTGCTTTAGAATCCTCTAACTCCGCCCCCCCGCTATCTCTGGCTACCTGCACTGATTTCTTAAATGTAGGTAAGGTTTTTCTTTGCCTACAAAAGTGGCCACATAGACTGGCCTAAGTTAGTTTGGAGTAACTTTCAGCTGGCCAAATTTGCTTCTATGGCCAGAAGAGACGTAAGTGGCTTGTCACGCCCCCTTTTGGAGAGAAAAAACTAAACTAGAAAAAAACCTAACTAACTGACTCACACTGGAGCAAGTTAAATGGGGAAATTTGCGATTTTTAAGTGACTCCAAAAAAAAACTACTTGCTCCCCAAAAAACGGGGTAATCCCTGGGGAAATTTGAGCCCATAGTCTCAGAATAAGGGGCCGTCCATGTAAACTGAGATGAGGAGGAATTTCTTCTCTCAGAGGGTTGTAAATCTGTGGAATTCTCTGCCCCAGAGAGCTGTGGAGGCTGGGTCATTGAATATATTTAAGGCGGAGATAGACAGATGTTTGAGTGATAAGGGAGTGAAGGGTTATGGGGAGCGGGCGGGGAAGTGGAGCTGAGTCTATGATCAGATCAGCCAAGTCAGGATGGTGTGTCCACCACCTTCAACACTCACTCCCTCCATCACCGGCGCACCGCGGCTGCTTTGTCCTGGATGGTGTCGAGCTTCTTGAGTGTTGTTGGAGCTGCACTCATCCAGGCAAGTGGAGAGTATTCCATCACACTCCTGACTTGTGTCTTGTAGATGGTGGAAAGGCTTTGGGGAGGGCCCAGGAGAGGGCTCTGAGCTAGTTAGAGTGGGTGAGAGCTCAGATGAACAGAACCCCAAGAAAGAATGCAAAAGGCAGGAGGCAACAGAGCAGAGTAGCACTGGGGTAAGTGTAAACCACAAGGTGATAGGAAGGGACAATATGTATGAATATAAAGGGGCTGCAGGAGGGGTCAAAACTAAAAATCATGGTTTAAAAACTAGTATTACAACACTCCACCTAAATGCATGCAGCATTCGAAAAAAAATAAATGAGTTGATGGCACAAATCATTACAAATGGGTATGATTTGGTGGCCATTACAGAAACGTGGTTGCAGGGGGGGCCAAGACTGGGAATTAAACATACAGGGGTATCTGACAATTCGGAAAGATAGACAAGAAGGGAAAGGAGGTGGGGTAGCTCTGTTAATAAAGGATGATATCAGGGCAGTTGTGAGAGACGATATTGGCTCTAATGAACAAAATGTTGAATCATTGTGGGTGGAGATTAGAGATAGTAAGGGGAAAAAGTCACTGGTGGGCGTAGTTTATAGGCCCCCAAATAATAACTTCACGGTGGGGCGGACAATAATCAAGGGAATAATGGGGGCATGTGAAAAAGGAACGTCAGTAATCATGGGGGATTTTAACCTACATATCGATTGGTCAAATCAAATCGCACGGGGTAGCCTTGAGGAGGAATTCATAGAATGCATACGAGATTGTTTCTTAGAACAGTATGTTACAGAACCTACAAGGGAGCAAGCTATCTTAGATCTGGTCCTGTGTAATGAGACAGGAATAATAAACGATCTCCGAGTAAAAGATCCTCTCGGAATGAGTGATCACAGTATGGTTGAATTTGTAATACAGATTGAGGGTGAGGAAGTAGTGTCTCAAACGAGCGTACTATGCTTAAACAAAGGGGACTACAGTGGGATGAGGGCAGGGTTGGCTAAAGTAGACTGGAAACACAGACTAAACGGTGGCACAATTGAGGAACAGTGGAGTACTTTTAAGGAGCTCTTTCATAGTGCTCAACAAAAATATATTCCAGTGAAAAAGAAGGGTGGTAAGAGAAGGGATTACCAGCCGTGGATAACCAAGGAAATAAAAGAGTGTATCAAATTAAAAACCAATGCGTATAAGGTGGCCAAGGTTAGTGGGAAACTAGAAGATTGGGAAAATTTTAAACGACAGCAAAGAATGACTAAGAAAGCAATAAAGAAAGGAAAGATAGATTATGAAAGTAAACTTGCGCAAAACATAAAAACAGATAGTAAAAGCTTTTACAGATATATAAAACGGAAAGAGTGACTAAAGTAAATGTTGGTCCCTTAGAAGATGAGAAGGGGGATTTAATAATGGGAAATGTGGAAATGGCTGAGACCTTAAACAATTATTTAGCTTCGGTCTTCACAGTGGAAGACACAAAAACCAGGCCAAAAATTGCTGGTAACAGGAATGTGGGAAGGGAGGACCTTGAGATAATCACTATCACTAGGGGGGTAGTGCTGGACAGGCTAATGGGACTCAAGGTAGACAAGTCCCCTGGTCCTGATGAAATGCATCCCAGGGTATTAAAAGAGATGGCGGAAGTTATAGCAGATGCATTCGTTATAATCTACCAAAATTCTCTGGACTCTGGGGAGGTACCAGCGGATTGGAAAGCAGCTAATGTAACACCTCTGTTTAAAAAAGGGGGCAGACAAAAGGCAGGTAACTATAGGCCGGTTAGTTTAACATCTGTAGTGGGGAAAATGCTTGAAACTATCATTAAGGAAGAAATAGCGGGACATCTAGATAGGAATAGTGCAATCAAGCAGACGCAACATGGATTCATGAAAGGGAAATCATGTTTAACTAATTTACTGGAATTCTTTGAGGATATAACGAGCATGGTGGATAGAGGTGTACCGATGGATGTGGTGTATTTAGATTTTCAAAAGGCATTCGATAAGGTGCCACACAAAAGGTTACTGCAGAAGATAAAGGTATGCGGAGTCAGAGGAAATGTATTAGAATGGATCGAGAATTGGCTGGCTAACAGACAGCAGAGAGTCGGGATAAATGGGTCCTTTTCAGGTTGGAAATCGGTGGTTAGTGGTGTGCCACAGGGATCGGTGCTGGGACCACAACTGTTTACAATATACATAGATGACCTGGAAGAGGGGACAGAGTGTAGTGTAACAAAATTTTCAGATGACACAAAGATTAGTGGTAAAGCGGGTTGTGTAGAGGACACAGAGAGGCTGCAAAGAGATTTAGATAGGTTAAGCGAATGGGCTAAGGTTTGGCAGATGGAATACAATGTCGGAAAGTGTGAGGTCATCCACCTTGGGAAAAAAAACAGTAAAAGGGAATATTATTTGAATGGGGAGAAATTACAACATGCTGCGGTGCAGAGGGACCTGGGGGTCCTTGTGCATGAATCCCAAAAAGTTAGTTTGCAGGTGCAGCAGGTAATCAGGAAGGCGAATGGAATGTTGGCCTTCATTGCGAGAGGGATGGAGTACAAAAGCAGGGAGGTCCTGCTGCAACTGTATAGGGTATTGGTGAGGCCGCACCTGGAGTACTGCGTGCAGTTTTGGTCACCTGACTTAAGGAAGGATATACTAGCTTTGGAGGGGGTACAGAGACGATTCACTAGGCTGATACCGGAGATGAGGGGGTTACCTTATAGAAATATAGAAACATAGAAAATAGGTGCAGGAGTAGACCATTCGGCACTTCGAGCCTGCACCACCATTCAATGAGTTCATGGCTGAACATGCAACTTCAGTACCCCATTCCTGCTTTCTCTCCATACCCCTTGATCCCTCTAGCAGTAAGGACTACATCTAACTCCTTTTTGAATATATTTAGTGAATTGGCCTCAACAACTTTCTGTGGTCGTGAATTCCACAGGTTCACCACTCTCTGGGTGAAGAAGTCTCTCCTCATCTCGGTCTTAAATGGCTTACACCTTATCCTTAGACTGTGACCCCTGGTTCTGGACTTCTCCAACATTGGGAACATTCTTCCTGCATCTAACCTGTCTAAACCCATCGGAATTTTAAATGTTTCCATGAGATCCCCTCTCATTCTTCTGAACTCCAGTGAATACAAGCCCAGTTGATCCAGTCTTTCTTGATATGTCAGTCCCGCCATCCCGGGAATCAGTCTGGTGAACCTTCGCTGCACTCCCTCAATAGCAAGAATGTCCTTCCTCAGGTTAGGAGACCAAAACTGTGCACAATACTCCAGCTGTGGCCTCACCAAGGCCCTGTACAACTGTAGCAACACCTCCCTGCCCCTGTACTCAAATACCCTCGCTATGAAGGCCAACATTCCATTTGCTTTCTTAACCGCCTGCTGTACCTGCATGCCAACCTTCAATGACTGATGTACCATGACACCCAGGTCTCGTTGCACCTCCCCTTTTCCTAATCTGTCACCATTCAGATAATAGTCTGTCTCTCTGTTTTTACCACCAAAGTTAACCTCACATTTATCCACATAATACTTCATCTGCCTTGCATTTGCCCACTCACCGAACCTATCCAAGTCACTCTGCAGCCTCATAGCATCCTCCTCGCAGCTCACACTGCCACCCAACTTAGTGTCATCCGCAAATTTGGAGATACTACATTTAATCCTCTCGTCTAAATCATTAATTATGATGATAGATTGAGTAGACTGGGTCTTTACTCGGAGTTCAGAAGGATGAGGGGTGATCTTATATAAACATTTAAAATAATGAAAGGGATAGACAAGATAGAGGCAGAGAGGTTGTTTCCACTGGTCGGGGAGACTAGAACTAGGGGGCACAGCCTTAAAATACGGAGAAGCCAATTTAAAACCGAGTTGAGAAGGAATTTCTTCTCCCAGAGGGTTGTGAATCTGTGGAATTCTCTGCCCAAGGAAGCAGTTGAGGCTAGCTCATTGAATGTATTCAAATCACAGATAGATAGATTTTTAACCAATAAGGGAATTAAGGGTTACGGGGAGCGGGCGGGTAAGTGGAGCTGAGTCCACGGCCAGATCAGCCATGATCTTGTTGAATGGCGGAGCAGGCTCGAGGGGCTAGATGGCCTGCTCCTGTTCCTAATTCTTATGTTCTTATGAGTCAGGAGGTGAGACACTCACCGCAGAATACCCAGCCTCTGACCTGCTCTTGTTGCCACAGTATTTATGTGGCTGGTCCAGTTAAGTTTCTGGTCAATGGTGACCCCCAGGATGTTGATGGTGGGTATTTCTCCAGTGCTTTGAGGTGTCTACTGTACATGGTTCACATCTCTGAGCCATACAGGAGGGCGGGTATTACTACGGCCCTGTAGACCATGAGCTTGGTGGTAGATTTGAGGGCCTGATCTTCCAACACTCTTTTCCTCAGGCGGCCGAAGGCTGCACTGGCGCACTGGAGGCGATGTTGAACCTCGTCATTGATGTCTGCCCTTGCTGATAGTCAGCTCCCGAGGTATGGGAAATGGTCCACGTTGTCCAGGGCCGTGTGTTATGTATCTGGACTTATATTTATTCTGTACAGCCACCAGAGGGCTCATTCCCTGGAGTCCCAAGGGATCTCATAATCCCTTGGGAGCACAGGTATTTAAGGAGGCTTCACAGGTTGGAGAGGCACTCTGGAGACCTGCAATAAAAGACTACGGTCACACTTTACTTTGAGCTCACAGTGTTCAGTCTGACTCTTTCTCCATACACCACAACTGGCGACGAGATACAGATAGCGAACCCAAAGATGCAGAGAACAGTGGGCATCCTGGAGAAATTTTCGGAGGGAGATGATTGTGAAACTTTTGTGGAGCGACTGGACCAATACTTCGTGGCCAACGAGCTGGATGGGGAAGAGAGCGCTGCCAAACGCAGAGCGATCCTCCTCACCGTCTGTGGGGCACCAACGTATGGCCTCATGAAGAATCGGCTCACTCCAGCAAAACTCACGGGGAAATCGTACGATGATTTGTGCACACTGGTCCGAGAGCATTTGAACCCGAAGGAAAACGTTCTGATGGCGAGGTACCGGTTCTACACCTACAAAAGGTCTGAAGGCCAGGAAGTGGCGAGTTATGTCACCGAGCTAAGACGCCTTGCAGGACATTGTGAATTTGAAGGACATTTGGAGCACATGCTCAGAGACTTTTTCATACTTGGCATTGGCCACGAAACCATACTTCGCAAACTTTTGACTGTAGAGATCCCAACCTTGAGTAAGGCCATAGCGATAGCCCAGGTGTTCATTGCCACCAGTGACAATACGAAGCAAATCTCTCAGCACACAAGTGCTGCTACAAGTACTGTGAACAAAGTGATGTTGTTTTCAGATCGTAACATACAGGGCGGGTCACACATACCTGTAACTACACATCCGCAGATGTCTCAGAGTCCACCATCAAGGGTGATGAATGCAAGGCCATTAACACCTTGTTGACGCTGCGGGGGTGATCATCGTTTCCATTCATGCCGATTCAAAGGGTATGTTTGCAAGGGCTGTGGAACAATGGGACACCTCCAATGAATGCGCAGGCGAGCTGCAAAGCCTGTTAAACCTGCAAACCACCACGTTGCAGAGGAGGACAGATCCACGGAGGATCACAATGAACCAGAGCCTCAGATCGAGGAGGCAGAGGTACATGGGATGCACACATTCACCACGAATTGTCCCCCGATAATGCTGAATGTTGAATTAAATGGACTCCCGGTGTCAATGGAGCTGGACACGGGCACGAGCCAGTCCATCATGGGCAAAAAGACTTTTGAAAGGTTGTGGTGCAACAAGGCCTCAAGGCCAGTCTTAACTCCAGTTCGCATGACACTAAGAACTTACACTAAAGAACTGATTCCTGTAATCGGCAGTGCTACTGTAAAGGTCTCCTACGATGGAGCGGTGCACAAACTACCACTCTGGGTGGTACCGGGCGATGGTCCCACGCTGCTCGGCAGGAGCTGGCTGGGAAAGATACGCTGGAACTGGGACGACATCCAAGCGCTTTCGCCCGCTGACGACACTCCGTGTGCACAGGCCTTAAACAAATTTCCTTCGCTGTTCGAACCAGGCATTGGGAAATTCCAAGGAGCAAAAGTGCAGATCCACCTAATTCCGGGGGCGCGACCCATCCATCACAAGGCGAGAGCACTACCGTACATGATGAGAGAAAGGGTAGAGATCGAGCTGGACCAGCTACAAAGAGAGGGCATCATCTCACCGATCGAGTTCAGCGAGTGGGCCAGTCCTATTGTCCCAGTCCTCAAGGGAGACGGCACCATCAGAATCTGTGGCGATTACAAAGTAACTATCAATCGTTTCTCCCTGCAGGACCAATACCTACTCCCAAAGGCCGACGACCTCTTTGCAACACTGGCGGGAGGAAAGACGCTCACGAAACTGGATCTGACTTCAGCCTTCATGACGCAGGAACTGGAGGAATCATCGAAGGCCCTCACCTGCATCAACAAAGGTCTTTTTGTTTATAACAGATGCCTGCTTGGAATCTGATCAGTGGCGGCGATATTCCAGAGAAACATGGAAAGTTTACTGAAGTCTGTCCCGCGCACCGTGGTCTTCCAGGACGACATCTTGGTCACAGGTTGGAACACAGCCGAGCATCTGCAGAACCTGGAGGAGGTTCTTAATCGACTCAACCGCGTGGGGCTCAGGTTAAAACTCTCGAAGTGCGTTTTCCTGGCTCCTGAAGTGGAGTTCTTGGGAAGGAGGATTGCGGCGGACGGCATCAGGCCCACCAACACGAAGACGGAGGCAACCGAGAACACACCGAGGCCACAGAACGTGACGGAGCTGCGGTCATTTCTGGGACTCTTGAACTACTTTGGTAACTTCTTACTGGGTCTCAGCACCCTGTTAGAACCATTACACGCCTTACTATGAAAAGGGGGCAAATGGGTTTGGGGCAAAAGCCAAGAAAATGCCTTTGTAAAAGCACGAAAATTGTTATGCTCAAACAAATTGCTTGTGTTGTATGATCCATGTAAGCGTTTGGTAAGAGCATGTGATGTGTCGTCATATGGCGTCGGGTGTGTATTGCAACAAGCTAAAGATTTCAGGAAACTGCTTATGCATCCAGGAGTCTGTCTAAGGCTGAGAGAGCCTACAGCATGATTGAGAAAGAAGCGTTAGTGTGTGTCTATGGGGTAAAGAAAATGCATCAATTCCTATTTGGGCTAAAATATGAATTGGAAACTGACCATAAGCCACTTATCTCCCTATTTTCCGAGAGTAAAGGGATAAATACCAACGCATCGGCCCGCATGATTTAGATGAGGGGATTAAATGTAGTATCTCCAAATTTGCAGATGACACTAAGTTAGGTGGCAGTGTGAGCTGCGAGGAGGATGCTATGAGGCTGCAGAGTGACTTGGATAGGTTAGGTGAGTGGGCAAATGCATGGCAGATGAAGTATAATGTGGATAAATGTGAGGTTATCCATTTTGGTGGTTAAAAACAGAGAGACAGACTATTATCTGAATGGTGACAGATTAGGAAAAGGGGAGGTGCAACGAGACCTGGGTGTCATGGTACATCAGTCATTGAAAGTTGGCATGCAGGTACAGCAGGCAGTTAAGAAAGCAAATGGCATGTTGGCCTTCATAGCGAGGGGATTTGAGTACAGGGGCAGGGAGGTGTTGCTACAGTTGTACAGGGCCTTGGTGAGGCCACACCTGGAGTATTGTGTACAGTTTTGGTCTCCTAACTTGAGGAAGGACATTCTTGCTATTGAGGGAGTGCAGCGAAGGTTCACCAGACTGATTCCCGGGATGGCGGGACTGACATATCAAGAAAGACTGGATCAACTGGGCTTGTCTTCACTGGAGTTCAGAAGAATGAGAGGGGATCTCATAGAAACGTTTAAAATTCTGACGGGTTTAGACAGGTTAGATGCAGGAAGAATGTTCCCGATGTTGGGGAAGTCCAGAACCAGGGGTCACAGCCTAAGGATAAGGTGTAAGCCATTTAGGACCGAGATGAGGAGAAACTTCTTCACCCAGAGAGTAGTGAACCTGTGGAATTCTCTACCACAGAAAGTTGTTGAGGCCAATTCACTAAATATATTCAAAAAGGAGTTAGATGTAGTCCTTACTACTCGGGGGATCAAGGGATATGGCGAGAAAGCAGGAATGGGGTACTGAAGTTGCATGTTCAGCCATGAACTCATTGAATGGCGGTGCAGTCTAGAAGGGCCGAATGGCCTACTCCTGCACCTATTTTCTATGTTTCTATGTCTATCCAGAGATGGGTGCTCACGTTGTCCACATACAATTACGCCATCCGCCACAGGCCAGGCACAGAAAACTGTGCCGATGCTCTCAGTAGGCTGCCATTGCCCACCACGGGGCTGGAAATGGCACAGCCCGCAGATCTAGCCATGGTTATGGAAGCATTTGAGAGTGAGCAATCACCCGTCACTGCCCGGCAGATCAAAACCTGAACAAGCCAGGACTCCTTATTATCTCTAGTCAAAAGCTGTGTGCTTCATGGGAGCTGGTCCAGTGTCCCAGTGGAAGTGCAGGAAGAGATAAAGCTGTTCCAGCGGCGCAAAGATGAAATGTCTATACAGACGGACTGCCTTCTGTGGGGCAATCAAGTAGTGGTCCCCAAGAAGGGCAGAGACACCTTCATCAATGACCTCCACAGTACCCACCCAGGCATCGTAATGATGAAAGCGATAGCCAGATCCCACATGTGGTGACCCGGTATCGATGCGGACTTAGAGTCCTGTGTTCACAGATGTAATACATGCTCGCAGTTAAGCAATGTACCCAGGGAGGCGCCGCTAAGTTTATGGTCTTGGCCCTCCAAACCGTGATCTAGGGTACACGTCGACTATGCAGGCCCGTTCTTGGGTAAAATGTTCCTTGTGGTTGTAGACGCGTACTCCAAGTGGATTGAATGTGAGATAATGTTGGCTAGCACGTCTGCTGCCACTACTGAAAGCCTGCGGGCCATGTTTGCCACACACGGCTTACCCGATGTCCTGGTGAGCGACAACAGGCCATGTTTTACCAGTGCTGAATTCAAAGAATTTATGACCCGTAACGGGATCAAACATGTCACATCTGCCCCGTTTAAACCAGCAGAGAGAGCAGTGCAAACCATCAAGCAAGGCTTGAAGAGGGTAACTGAAGGCTCACTGCAGACTCGCCTATCCCGAGTCCTGCTTAGCTACCGCACGAGACCCCACTCACTCACTGGGATCCCACCTGCTGAACTGCTCATGAAAAGAGCACTTAAGACAAGGCTCTCGTTAGTTCACCCTGATCTACATGAACAGGTAGAGAGCAGACGGCTTCAACAAAGTGCATACCATGATAGCACAAATGTGTCGTGTGAGATTGAAATCAATGATCCTGTTTTTGTATTAAATTATGGACAAGGTCCCAAGTGGCTTCCCGGCACTGTCGTGGCCAAAGAGGGGAGCAGGGTGTTTCGGGTCAAACTTTCAAATGGACTCATTCACCGGAAACACTTGGACCAAATCAAACTCAGATTCACGGACTACCCTGAGCAACCCACCTTGGACCCTACCTTTTTTGATCCCCCAACACACACACCAGTGGCAACCGACACCACGGTTGACCACGAAGCAGAACCCATCATCCACAGCAGCCCAGCAGGGCCCAACAAACCAGGCAGCCCAGCAAGGCCAGCTGCACAGCAGCCCAGCGAGGGCCCAACAAATGATTCAACAACACCAGCTTTCACACCGAGACGATCAACCAGGGCAAGAAGGGCCCCAGATCGACTCACACTGTAAATAGTTACACTATTGACTTTGGGGGGGGAGTGTTGTTATATATGTGGACTTGTATTTACTCTGTACAGCCACCAGAGGGCTCATCCCTTGGAGTCCCAAGTGATCCCATAATCCCTTGGGAGCACAGGTATTTAAGGAGGCTTCACAGGTTGGAGAGGCACTCTGGAGACCTGCAATAAAAGACGAAGGTCACACTTTACTTTGAGCTCACAGTGTTCAGTCTGACTCTTTCTCCACACACTACACCGTGGATCTTTGCGAGACTCCCTAAGCAAGCGCGGAACTCCTACACGGCAAACGAGCCAAAGGTGGGCAGAGGAAACATTTCAAGGACACCCTCAAAGCCTCCCTGATAAAGTGTAACATCCCCACCGACACCTGGGAGTCCCTGGCCAAAGACCGCCCTAAGTGGGGAAGAGCATCTGGGAGGGCGCTGAGCACCTCGCGTCTCGTCGCCGAGAGCATGCAGAAACCAAGCGCAGGCAGCGGAAGGAGCGTGCGGCAAACCAGTCCCACCCTCCCCTTCCTTCAACCACTGTCTGTCCCACCTGTGACAGAGACTGTAATTCCCGTATTGGACTGTTCAGTCACCTGAGAACTCACTTTTAGAGTGGAAGCAAGTCTTCCTCGATTCCGAGGGACTGCCTATGACGATGTTGGGGGATTCGACGATGGTAATGTTGCTGAATGTCAAGGGGCGGTGGTTAGACTCTCGCTTGTTGGAGATGTCATTGCCTGGCACTTGTGTGGCGCGAATGTTACTTGCCACTTATCAGCCAAAGCCTGAATGTTGTCCAGGTCTTGCTGCATGCGGGCACGGACTGCTCCATTATCTGAGGAGTTGTGAATGGAACTGAACACTGTGCAGTCATCAGTGAACATCCCCACTTCTGACCTTATGATGGAGGGAAGGTCATTGATGAAACAGCTGAAGATGGTTGGGCCTAGGACACTGCCCTGAGGAACTCCTGCAGTGATGTCCTGGGGCTGGGATGATTGACCTCCAACCACCACAACCATCTTCCTTTGTGCTGGGTATGACTCCAGCCAGTGGAGAGTTTTCCCCGATTCCCATTGACTTCACTTTTACTAGGGATCCTTGATGCCACACTCGGTCAAATGCTGCCTTGATGTCGAGAGCAGTCACTCTCACCTCACCTCTGGAATTCAGCTCTTTTGTCCATGTTTGGACCAAGGCTGTAATAAGGTCTGGAGCCGAGTGGTTCTGGCGGAACCCAAACTGGGCATCGGTGAGCAGGTTATTGGTATGGGCCGCTTGATAACACTGTCGACTTCGCTGATGATTGAGAATAGACTGATGAGGCGGTAATTGGCTGGATTGGATCTGTCCTGCTTTTTGTGGACAGGACATACCTGGGCAGTTTCCCATATTGTCGGGTAGATGCCAGTGTTGTAGCTGGACTGGAACAGCTTGGCTAGAGACACGGCTAGTTCTGGAACACAAGTCTTCAGTACAACAGCCGGGATGTTGTTGGGACCCACAGCCTTTGCTGTATCCAGTGCACTCAGCAGTTTCTGGATATCACATGGAGTGAATCAAATTGGCTGAAGGCTGGCTTCTGTGATGGTGGGGACCTCAGGAGGAGGCCGATATGGATCATCCACTCGGCACTTCTGGCTGAAGATGGTTGCAAACACTTCAGCGTTGTCTTTTACACTCAGGTGCTGGGCTCTACCATCATTGAGGATGGGGATATTCATGGAGCCTCCTCCTCCCGTTAGTTGTTTAACGGTCCACCATCATTCACGACTGGATGTGGCAGGACTGCAGAGCTTTGATCTGATCCGTTGATT
Organism: Pristiophorus japonicus; assembly: GCF_044704955.1. NCBI lineage: Eukaryota > Metazoa > Chordata > Chondrichthyes > Pristiophoridae > Pristiophorus > Pristiophorus japonicus. The sequence goes on along the minus strand of NC_091986.1, from coordinate 221,465,263 downwards.
GTGGGATCACCTAGCTCTGTCTATAGCATGCTGCTTCTGCTGTGTAGCATACATGTAGTCCTGTGTTGCAGATTCTCAGGTTGGTACCTCATTGTTAGGTCCGCCTGGTGCTGCTCCTGGCATGCTCTTCTGCACTCCTCATTGAACCAGGGCTTGATGGTAATGTTAGAGTGAGGGATATGCCGGGCCATGAGGTTACAGATTGTGGGGAATACAATTCTGCTGCTGCTGATGGCCCACAGTGCCTCATGGAGGCCCAGTTTTGAGTTGCTGGATCTGTTCTGAATCTATCCCATTTAGCACGGTGGGAGTGCCACACAACACGATGGAGGGTATCCTCAGTGTGAAGACAGGACTTGGTCTCCACAATGACTGTGCGGTGGTCACTGCTACCAATGCTGTCATGGACAGATGCATCTGCGACAGGTAGATTGGTGAGGACAAGGTCAGGTAGGTTTTTCTCTCATGTTGGTTCTCTCACCACCTGCCGCAGGCCCAGTCTGGCAGCTATGTCCTTCAGGACTCGGCCAGCTCGGTCAGTAGTGGTGCTACCGAGCCACTCTCGGTGATGGACATTGAAGTCCCCCACCGAGTACATTCTGTGCCCTTGCTACCCTCAGTGCTCCTTCCAAGTGGTGTCCACCATGGAGGATACTGATTGATCAGCTGAGGGAGGGCGGTAGGTGGTAATCAGCAGGAGGTTTCCTCGCCCATGCTCGACCTGAAGCCATGGGACTTCCTGGGTCCGGAGTCAATGTTGAGGACTCCCAGGGCCACTCCCTCCTGACTGTATCCCACTGTGCTCCATCCCTGGTGGGTCTGTCCTGCCGGTGGGACAGGACATACCCAGGAATGGTGATGGAGAAGTCTGGGACATTGGCTGAAAGGTATGATTCTGTGAGTATGACTATGTCAGGCTGTTGCTCTGGCCTGTTAGTCTGTCGAACAGCTCTCCCAATTTTGACACAAGTCCCCAGATGTTGGTGAGGAGGATTTTGCCGGGTTGACTGGGCTGAGTGTACCGTTGCCGTGTCCAAAGCCGGTACCAAGGTCGATGCCGAGTGGTCCGTCTGGTTTTATTCATTGTCTCTTGGAGAGGTTGTGTACGAGTGAGCGCCTCGATGGGTCATTTCAGAGGGCCGACCACATTGCTGTGGGTCTGGAGGACATTAGTGAACCGGATGGGTGTTTACGACAATCGATAGTTTCATGGTCACCATGACTGTCACTAGCTTTTTTATTCCAAATTTATTTAATTAACAGAATTTAAATTCCCCCAATTGCTGTGGTGGGATTTCAACTCACGTCTCTGGATCATTAGCCCAAGTCCCTGGATTACTGGCCCAGTGACGTTACCGCTATACTGCTGTTCCCAGTAACAACAAAAGCACCCCGAGGCGCGAGGGAGAGGGATGGAGCACGAGACACAAAAGCAGATATTGGGACAGAAGCCTGATCAAAGAGGGGGCTTTTAAGGAGGGTCTTTGAGGAGGTGGCGAGTCCAAGGGAGGGAGCAAGGCCGATATTGGGGCCTCGGTCCTGACGGCAATGGTGCAACGAGGACAGAGCTAAAGGATTGCTGAGTTCAGAGGTTACAGGGTGGGAGGGGGTTACAGGGTGGAAGGGGGCTACAGGGTGGGAGGGGTTACATGTGGGAGGGGTTACAGGGTGGGAGGGGTTACAGAGTGGGAGGGGGTTACAGGGTGGGAGGGTTACAGGGTGGGATGGTTTACAGGGTGGGAGGGGTTACAGAGTGGGAGGGGTTACAGAGTGGGAGGGGTTACAGGGTGGGAGGGGTTACAGGGTGGGAGGGGTTACAGGATGGGAGGGGTTACAGGGTGGGAGGGGTTACAGGGTGGGAGGGGTGGGAGGGGTGACAGGGTGGGAGGGGTTACAGGGTGGGAGGGGTTACAGGGTGGGAGGGGTTACAGGGTGGGAGGGGTTACAGGGTGGGAGGGGTTACAGGGTGGGATGGTTTACAGGATGGGAGGGGTTACAGGGTGGGAGGGGTTACAGGGTGGGATGGTTTACAGGGTGGGAGGGGTTACAGGGTGGGAGGGGTTACAGGGTGGGATGGTTTACAGGGTGGGAGGGGTTACAGGGTGGGAGGGGTTACAGGGTGGGAGGGGTTACAGGGTGGGAGGGGTTACAGGGTGGGAGGGGTTACAGGGTGGGATGGTTTACAGGGTGGGAGAGGTTACAGGGTGGGAGGGGTTACAGTGTGGGAGGGGTTACAGGGTGGGAGGGGTTACAGGGTGGGAGGGGTTACAGTGTGGGAGGGGTTACAGGGTGGGAGGGGTTACAGGGTGGGAGGGGTTACAGTGTGGGAGGGGTTACAAGGTGGGAGGGGTTACAGGGTGGGAGGGGTTACAGAGACCGGCGGTGGGAGCGAGAATTTTCAATTCGAGGAATTTGGGGACCACGAAGCAATGTAGGTCAGCGAGCACAGGGGGTGATGGGTGAGTGGGACTTGGTGTGAGTTAGGACATGGGGCACAGGGGGTGATGGGTGAGCGGGACTGGGTGTGAGTTAGGACACGGGGCAGTGAGCACAGGGGGTGATGGGTGAGCGGGACTGGGTGTGAGTTAGGACACGGGGCAGTGAGCACAGGGGGTGATGGGTGAGTGGGACTTGGTGTGAGTTAGGACATGGGGCACAGGGGGAGATGGGTGAGTGGGACTCGGTGTGAGTTAGGACATGGGTCAGTGAGCACAGGGGGTGATGGGTGAGTGGGACTCGGTGTGAGTTAGGACATGGGGCAGTGAGCACAGGGGGTGATGGGTGAGTGGGACTCGGTGTGAGTTAGGACACGGGGCAGTGAGCACAGGGGATGATGGGTGAGTGGGACTCGGTGTGAGTTAGGACACGGGGCAGTGAGCACAGGGGGTGATGGGTGAGTGGGAATTGGTGTGAGTTAGGACACGGGGCAGTGAACACAGGGGGTGATGGGTGAGTGGGACTCGGTGTGAGTTAGGACATGGGTCAGTGAGCACAGGGGGTGATGGGTGAGTGGGACTCGGTGTGAGTTAGGACACGGGGCAGTGAGCACAGGGGGTGATGGGTGAGTGGGACTTGGTGTGAGTTAGGACATGGGGCACAGGGGGTGATGGGTGAGCGGGACTGGGTGTGAGTTAGGACACGGGGCAGTGAGCACAGGGGGTGATGGGTGAGTGGGACTTGGTGTGAGTTAGGACATGGGGCACAGGGGGAGATGGGTGAGCGGGACTCGGTGTGAGTTAGGACATGGGTCAGTGAGCACAGGGGGTGATGGGTGAGTGGGACTCGGTGTGAGTTAGGACATGGGGCAGTGAGCACAGGGGGTGATGGGTGAGTGGGACTCGGTGTGAGTTAGGACACGGGGCAGTGAGCACAGGGGATGATGGGTGAGTGGGACTCGGTGTGAGTTAGGACATGGGGCAGTGAGCACTGGGGCTAATGGGTGAGTGGGACTCGGTGTGAGTTAGGACATGGGGCAGTGAGCACAGGGGGTGATGGGTGAGTGGGACCCGGTGCGAGTTAGGACACGGGTCAGTGAGCACAGGGGGTGATGGGTGAGTGGGACTCGGTGTGAGTTAGGAAATAGCGCAGCGAGCACAGGGGGTGATGGGTGAGCGGGACTCGGTGTGAGTTAGGACACGGGGCAGTGAGCCCAGGGGGTGATGGGTGAGTGGGACTGGGTGCGAGTTAGGACACGGGGCAGTGAGCACAGGGGGTGATGTGTGAGCGGGACTGGATGCGAGTTCGGACACGGGGCAGTGAACACAGGGGGTGGTGGGTGAGCGGGACTCGGTGCGAGTTAGGATACGGGGCAGTGAGCACAGTGGGTGATGGGTGAGCGGGACGCGGTGTGAGTTAGGACACGGGGCAGTGAGCACAGTAGGTGATGGGTGAGCGGGACTCGGTGCGAGTTAGGACACGGGGCAGTGAGCACAGGGGGTGATGTGTGAGCGGGACTCGGTGCGAGTTAGGACACGGGGCAGTGAGCACAGGGGGTGATGGGTGAGCGGGACTCGGTGCGAGTTAGGACACGGGGCACAGGGGGTGATGGGTGAGCGGGACTCGGTGCGAGTTAGGACACGGGGCAGTGAACACAGGGGGTGATGGGTGAGCGGGACTCGGTGCGAGTTAGGACACGGGGCAGTGAGAACAGGGGGTGATGGGTGAGCGGGACTCGGTGCGAGTTAGGACACGGGGCACAGGGGGTGATGGGTGAGCGGGACTCGGTGCGAGTTAGGACACGGGGCAGTGAACACAGGGGGTGATGGGTGAGCGGGACTCGGTGCGAGTTAGGACACGGGGCAGTGAGCACAGGGGGTGATGGGTGAGCGGGACTTGGTGCAAGTTAGGACACGGGGCACAGGGGGTGATGGGTGAGCGGAACTCGTTGTGATTTAGGACACGGGGTACAAGGGGTAATGGGTGAGTGGGACTCGGTGCGAGTTAGGACACGGGGCACAGGGGGTGATGGGTGAGCGGGACTCGGTGCGAGTTAGGACACGGGGCACAGGGGGTGATGGGTGAGCGGGACTCGGTGCGAGTTAGGACACGGGGCACAGGGGGTGATGGGTAAGCGGGACTCGGTGCGAGTTAGGACACAGGGCACAGGGGGTGATGGGTGAGTGGGACTCGGTGTGATTTAGGACACGGGGCACAGGGGGTGATGGGTGAGTGGGACTCGGTGTGATTTAGGACACGGGGCACAGGGGGTGATGGGTGAGCGGGACTCGGTGTGATTTAGGACACGGGGCACAGGGGGTGATGGGTGAGCGGGACTCGGTGTGATTTAGGACACGGGGCACAGGGGGTGATGGGTGAGCGGGACTCGGTGTGATTTAGGACACGGGGCAGTGAGCACAGGGGGTGATGAGTGAGTGGGACTTGGTGCGAGTTAGGACACGGGGCACAGGGGGTGATGGGTGAGCGGGACTCGGTGTGATTTAGGACACGGGGCACAGGGGGTGATGGGTGAGTGGGACTCGGTGTGATTTAGGACACGGGGCACAGGGGGTGATGGGTGAGCGGGACTCGGTGCGAGTTAGGACATGGGGCACAGGGGGTGATGGGTGAGCGGGACTCGGTGTGATTTAGGACACGGGGCACAGGGGGTGATGGGTGAGTGGGACTCGGTGTGATTTAGGACACGGGGCACAGGGGGTGATGGGTGAGTGGGACTCGGTGTGATTTAGGACACGGGGCACAGGGGGTGATGGGTGAGCGGGAGTTGGTGCGAGTTAGGACACGGGGCACAGGGGGTGATGGGTGAGCGGGACTCGGTGTGATTTAGGACACGGGGCACAGGGGGTGATGGGTGAGCGGGACTCGGTGTGATTTAGGACACAGGGCACAGGGGGTGATGGGTGAGCGGGACTCGGTGCGAGTTAGGACACGGGGCAGTGAGCACAGGGGGTGATGTGTGAGCGGGACTCGGTGCGAGTTAGGACACGGGGCAGTGAGCACAGGGGGTGATGGGTGAGCGGGACTCGGTGCGAGTTAGGACACGGGGCACAGGGGGTGATGGGTGAGCGGGACTCGGTGCGAGTTAGGACACGGGGCAGTGAACACAGGGGGTGATGGGTGAGCGGGACTCGGTGCGAGTTAGGACACGGGGCAGTGAGAACAGGGGGTGATGGGTGAGCGGGACTCGGTGCGAGTTAGGACACGGGGCACAGGGGGTGATGGGTGAGCGGGACTCGGTGCGAGTTAGGACACGGGGCAGTGAACACAGG